>NW_024070200.1:9877279-9980461 GCF_014754425.2 Oryx dammah | reverse complement strand
GTGTGTGTGTGTCAGGACGTGCAACAGTAGATGGGGCGTAGGGGGATGCCGGGGCGGTGGTCTCAGGATCATTCCACACCCTCTGCCCCCCTGACCAAGCCTTGGCGTTGACTTGGCCTTGATCACAGCCTCAGCCTTGATCCTAAAGACAAGAGGAACACAGAGGGCAGAGAGGCAAACCTTGTGACTCAATTGATTCGTCCTGCCTGGCTCGGCACCAAGTAGGATCTAGAGCACATGAATGGATGCATAAACTGTAATAGAAAGATGACGTGAAGAAATCACGTCAAGGGAAACAGAGCAGGAGGAAGAAGATGAAGCCCAGAGCCAGATCAGAAAAGAACGACGAGGCTGAGGTCCCTGAGCGCTTGGGCCCTGGTGGCTGGCAAGCTGGACCTGCATCTTCCAAAGAACCATGCTCCGTCAGAAGTCCTGTCACCAGGACCTGCGACATTCAAAACAGATGGAAAGGGAGGTGCTCCGGGTTGGGGAGGGGATCACTCCAGGGCCAAGCTCCGCAGTCTCCATTCCCACCGACCTCACAGCTGCCCTGAGCCACCCGCTCAGGCCCCCAGGCTCCGGGCCCTACCATCTAGAAACCTCTACACTGATTGGTTCTGTCTCCTTCGCACTCACAGCAAACCCTCAGGGCTGGAGAAGCCCAGGGTCTGCCTGAGACTGAAGGAAGAGAGAAACGTCTACAGTGGGTGCTCACAGGACATGCTGCCCTGGGCTGATCACAGCATCCTGACAACACAGAACGGGTTTCTAGGGCTACATCCCTGTCCTGTGAGGTCTCTGCAGAGCCAGGCACCTCCCCACCCCATGAGAGGGACCCTGTCCTCCGCCCATCAAACAGGAACACAGAGAGAGTGACAGCCCGGGACCCAGACCCATGCCTGGCTCTGCCACCTCTCTGAGGGCTGTCCTTTGGAAAAGACGAGTGTGTTCAAACCACAGAACTGAGAGCAGGGCTCCCCA
This sequence comes from Oryx dammah, assembly GCF_014754425.2. Lineage (NCBI taxonomy): Eukaryota > Metazoa > Chordata > Mammalia > Artiodactyla > Bovidae > Oryx > Oryx dammah. The sequence goes on along the minus strand of NW_024070200.1, from coordinate 9,979,480 downwards.
TCCCACAGCCAGCCATGCTCACAATCAGAACCACTCACACCGGGATGTCCAGCACCACTGACCAAGAGTAGCCTTGAGGACCACAGACCACCAGGTCAGGGGCTTCCACCCACCCTGGAACCCAATGCACGTGGACTAAGAAGGTTTCTCCCTCCAGCATCACTCGGCCTCCCCTTCCACTCTTCAATCCCCGTCACTCACGCAAGAGCTCGTGTGCTCACTGACCTGGGTGCTGACCTCTCTCTGAGGTCATCTGGACCCCCCGCCCTGTTCACCTAAGCTCAGACACGACTGTCCACTCCCAGGGCCAGGGTGCAAGGGAGTTAGTTCCCTCGGACAGCTCACCCAGCACTGGGCATCTCATTGTTAACACCCTCCCTGCCGTACTCACACACCGTTGACAGGAATTCCTCTCCTTGAATGGTTTACGTTGTCAGAGGGTAAAATCTGATGCGTAGCAAATGACTCTGAGTTCACCAGTAATAACCCCCAGGAGACCACACTGAGGAAGTTATCTGCTACCAAATAATAAAATATCTCCATCTACTCTCAGAAGCTTTGGACGGCAAAGAGAGACCGCCATCACCGAGGGACTCTGAAAACCTTCAGACAGGATCTGTCTGGCTAGCCCGCCTAATTCACAGTGACTTAATACATCACGGGGAAGGGGGGTGGGGCGGGGCCAGGAAGCCAAGCACAGCCAGATTTCCTCCATATAAAATACCATCAACTGAAAGATTTAACAACGGTTCAGCTGGGGGGGTGGGGGGTGGGGAGGGTGTGAGCATACACACAGATGCAGGATGTACCTTGGCTTCAAAACATGCTGGAAAGTACGAGGGCGGAGAAAGATCCCCCGCTTCAAATGAAGAAAATAAGGTAGACCGCTGCCCCAGAGGACTGCAAATTCTTTGTTTCCAACCCCTTTCCCTGGGGCATGCTTTTTAGAGCCCCGAAGGCCAGTGTGTAGTGTGAATCACACAGTCTAAAAGGGAAAGAGAATGTTTCAGTATCAGTGCCTCCGAGTGTTCCCGGCGGCCCAGTCTGTCCCCCAAGTCCTCTGCACTGCCACCCCCATGCCCCACAGCCACCCAGCGCTGACCACGTGTCCCCAGACAGGAAGACGCTCAAGGAAATTCAAGGAAAGGGAAGAAATTAACAAGACTTTATGGAGCACCTGCCTCACGTCAGGCCCTTGCTGGATGCTGGTGAGACCAGGCTCAACAAGACCCAATCTGTGTCCTCAATGAGGGGAGATGATTATCAGTCACTGAGAGGCTACTGCGTTAGCCACTGGGCTGGATACCACTCACAGAGCATCCCACTTGGTCCTTGCAACAGCTCCCGCAGATAATGATTATACCCATTTTACTGCTGAGAAAATAAAGGCCGGGTGAAGCTAAGTCACTTCAAGCCCAGGAAGCCAAGAGAAGATGGAGACAGATGCTGAACTGAGCCACTCTCCCGAAGAGCTTGTCTGTGCTTTCTACCACCTCAAGCAGCCCTTTCCCATAATCCCAAACCCAAAGCTACATTGCTGAGCCCAAGATCATGTCAGGCCCCAAGGTACCACCACACATGGATCATATCTCTTCCACCTCCTGCCTATCAACCTTTCCAATCTGTCCACTCTTAATTTCCACTGCCAAAGGCATAGACCAGACGCCCATGGTCACAGTCACTAAAGGCCACCATGACCTCCCAATGAGTCTCTTGGCTTCTGTTCTCACTGGTCCAGTATCCACACTGCAGCCAGCACGGCCTCTGTGAAACAGCCCATACAACATGTGTCTTCTGTTTAAATGCTCTGCAGGCTTCCCATTGCCCTGGAGATAGAATGTCCCACCTTCAAGGACCCACATGATCCAGCCCAACTTGACCTCCACCCCCTGAATCATGCTTCAGCACTTTTGCCTTCCATCCATTCTTCCAAAATGTACACTTCCTTCCAGCCTGTGAGCCCCGGCACATGCTGTTCCTGGGCCTGGAATGCTATTTCCCTCCATGAACCAACATTTCTTCATCTTGCTGGGAAAGGACTGAAGCATCCATACTGAAGTTCTCCTCTCTCCTAGAACCTGGGTTTTTTCCTTAAAGCCCTCATCAGAAGATATAAGTGTCTATTTTCCTGTTTATGTATTAAATATGGTCCCCTCCACTGAGCCTCTGAATTGGTTCTCTCTTTCACCATTGAGTTCTTCACATTGCACAGAGTCCGTGCCAAGTAAGTGTGCTGAGTAAATGTGCAAATTCGTCAAAAGGAATAATAACGCCCATCTCCAAGGCACATCCTCCATGGACGGCGACAAAGGAGTGGTGTCATTCCTTGTCACCATGTCTGAAGCAGCCACCACCCACTGGGCAGACTCGACAATCCTGATGGGATTCTGATGAAACAAACCATGCTACATCCACCCCACGGACCACTCCTTCCTCATAAAAAAGAACCAGCTTGGATGAATCTCAAGGACGTTGTGCTGAGTGAAAAAAAGCCTGTCTCATAAGGTTACATACCATATGGCTCCTCGAGGTGACCAAATTATAGAGATGCAGAAATGATAAGGGCAGGTGAGGAGGGGTAGCATCACACGGAGGAAGGTGGGTGTTATTCTTGCAGGGACGCAGGAGAGAGTTCCTTGAGGTACATCATCTCGATCCTGACCATGGCGGTGGTTACACGAATCTACACATGGCATAAAATGTCATGGAAGATACACAAAGATACATGAAAATAAAGCCACATGAACACGTGTTAAAATGGCAGATCAAAAAAAAGGCGGGGAGGAAACCCAAGCAAAGCCTGGAGTCCACCTCCCTGCAGCGCACCAAATCGTGTGCTTTGAGCACACATGTGTTGTCACCATTGACAGAAGCTGGGAGAAGGGGGTGCACAGGACCTCTCGGGCCTATTTTTGAAACTTCTTGTGAGTCTCTAATTATTTCAAAATAAAGAGTGAGAAAAATTTAAATTAAAATGATAGAATTTATGAGCCAGCCAAGGCTCAGACTCTCCATACCTACCTTTTCCCCTCCTTCCTTGGGACACCGGGTAACGTCTGTCTTGGGGGCTACCTCCCAGCTGGGAACATGCAGACCACCCAGAGCCATGGACCAGGCTCCCACAGGAGGAAAGGACTAGAACCCTGAAGCCTACCCCTCCACGTGGTTGTATAACACACACGTAAGTCAGGCACCCTAGCCGGTGTCTCACTTTTCCATCATAGTCTGAGGGAGGATCCCAAACTTTTCTGGTGATCTGAGGTCTAGTAAGAGAAAACGCTCCTCTGAGAAGCCCTACCTCTCCGTCTTGGAAGGAGCTTTTTAGGAGATTGCCACATGCAAACCTCACACGTAGACCCATCCTGACAATCAAGGAATGAAAAATCTAACTGAACCATTTTGTCCCAAAGCGTCTGTCTATCAACTGTGTCACAGACCACAGGCAGCAAAGCCACTGGTTTTTGCTAAGGGTGAAACTTTGCCCATGCTGGCTGGGTTAGACCATAAGACAGACGCATATGGAGGCTACTTGGGTTTGTGACTCAGGGATGAGATGGAGAGTCTGGTTTGAGTTTGGTCCAGATTCTGGTGGGGGAAAGTGAAAAAGTACATTCCCAGCTTGTGGTCACACGGTAAGCAGAGGCCGTGTCTACACTAACACGGGGCCACGGGCACAGTGTTGCCTTAACCCTTAGCTAGAATGAGCACTGATGTCTCCACGTCAAATGCTGGCAAAGACCAGGGTCTCCGGGGTGAACCGGCTGCTGAGCTGGCTTAGAATAGAGTGGGCACTGAATGAGGTCTCAGTCGTGTCCTAGCCTCTGCTCTGCCCCTAATTTACCACGGGACCCTCTAGGAACCCCTTCCCCTCCCTGGGCCTCAGTTTCCCCATCTTCCAAGTGCCCCGACTTTTCTGAGGCCATCCTTAGAGCTAAACATTTATCTGCCCCGAGGTTTTTCAGTCTCAGCCCTATGGACACTTTGAGCCAGAACATCCTTTGTTGGGGGAGAAGGGGTTATGGTGAGCATAGGAAGACATTTAGCAGCATCTCTGGCTAGTACCTACTAGATCCCAGGAATACTGCCTCACTGCCCACCCCCCGCCATGGTGGGATGATCCAAAATGTCCCCAGACATCGTCAAAATTCCCCTGGGGGTAAAATCGCCATGAGTGGAGAACCCCTGCCATGGACTCACAGACACTCAAATCAAGAAGGAGCAGGGAGTCCAGACCCTCACCTGATGGCAGAGGCCGTGCAGCTCCTCCATCAGGCCGTCTTCCTTCCAACTCAGCTCCAACACCCTCTGCACTGGGAGCTCTGAAGCAAGGTGCTTCCCTCCAGGGCAACACTCTCCATTCAAAAGGGCTCTTTGAATTGAACTGCAGCATTCATCGCTATTTAGAACCATCCAGAACCAGTCTGCACCCTCCCTCCCTTGTGTTCCAGGCCACTGTCTATTTGAAGAAAACCATAATTTCCCTTCTCGTGTCCAATGCCACACTTGGGGGGAGGGCAGGCACATGCGGTGGGAGGACTGAAGTGGAGGGGAATAAGAGGTGAACCACATCTGGCTCTGGGAAGAAGAACCCCTCCTTCCCCCAACTCTAGAGCCTAACAACCCGCAATAGCAGCCAACAAAGGTCTGTCCAGTCGTGGCTATGGTTTTCCCAGTAGTCATGTATGGATGTGAGATTTAGACTGTAAAGAAAGCTGAGCACCAAAGAATTGATGCTTTTGAACGGTGGAGTTGGAGAAGACTCTTGAGAGTCCCTTAGAATGCAAGGAGATCCAACCAGTCCATCCTAAAGGAGATCAGTCCTGGGTGTTCACTGGAAGGACTGATGCTGAAGCTGAAACTCCAATACTTTGGCCACCTTATGTGAAGAGCTGACTCATTTGAAAAGATCCTGATGGTGGGAAAAGATTGAAGGCAGGAGGAGAAAGGGACAACAGAGGATGAGATGGTTGGATGGCATCACTGACTCAATGGACATGAGTTTGGGTAAACTCCAGGAGTTGGCGATGGACAGGGAGGCCTGGCGTGCTACAGTCCATGGGGTTGCAAAAAGTCGGACACAACTGAGAGACTGAAATGAACTGAACGTGATGGATTTGCTAAGTTAACACCTGTCGCTGGCAGGCCACTAACAGCTTCCCTGGGTAGAGTGCCCATCATTTTCCCTGCTCTCCACATAGGCCCATGTGAAGCCCTAGAAATGAGAATAAACCAAAATCAGTGTATAAATAGGTACAGTTCTTTCAGGTCTCTCCTCTCTCCCTACAGAATTTTACTGCATCTAAAATGCCCTGATTTGGAATAAGAAATAGTCACAAGCTACCTAGTATGGGTGGCTGGGAAAGTCCTCTATGTCAGCAGGAACAAAGCCTTACTAGCAGGGTTCTCCTTGAGCACTCCAGGCCTGAACTCCGTCCTCTCACCCGGCCCCATCTTTCCCCTTGGCACTCCCTGTTCCCTGGCAGGGAGAGCAGGTCATATTTCCGTATCTCATTCCCCCTTCAATGTCAGCTCCATGAGGTGGAGTCTCTGCCTTGCTCACAGCCATCTCCCCAGTAACATGAGTAGACGGGTCATACACTCTTGCTACATGAATGCCGAGACACTGGGCGGGTCTTTACTGGGGGAATGGCCAGTGGAAGGCGGCCAAGTGAAGCTGAAGGATGCAGCCTGAAGCTTACAGAGCCCAGCGGCTGGCATAGCGTGGACTGGGGTGAATAGGGTGACATTTAGAACACTGGTGCTTGGGGCTTGAGACACACAGAGGTGGAAGGAGAAGGCATAGAATGCTAGGGTTGGCAGCAAACTTAGAAGCTCCTTATGCAGAGGGGATAATAAGTTTGTCAACTACTATGGCAACACAAATCAGGACGTGAATTGATGTATAAATACAACTTTGAAAAGCATTTAATATATTTTAATAAATGTATGTATATATAAAAATGGATTATATTAATTATAGTAAGAATGGCTCAAAAAAATCATTCTAACAATTATTCAATTGATGGTTGATTCTTTTAATTCTTTTATTGAAATATAGTTGATTTATAATATTTTATTAGTTGGCCATAAAGTTCATTTGGGTTTTTCTATAACATCTTATTGGACTTTTTGGCCAACCCAATAGATTCCTTTCTAATATTATTTTCCATTATGGTTTATCATAAAAATGGACAGTTGATTTTAACAACTGTTGGGCAATCCCTTGACCTGGCTGTTATGAACTAAATTGTCGACAGCCCCATCCAAGCCATGATTTAACACAGGGAATGCTCCCCTCTTAGTGAGCCCTGGCTGCTCTCATGGAATACCCTGGACTGGGTGGTGTATTTCACCCAGTATTCATTTATTTCACACAGCTCTGGAGGCTGAAAGTCTGAGATGCTGGCAGACTTCACTCCTGGTGAGGCCTCTCTTCCTGGCTTTGATGCTTGTGTACATTATGTGCAGACAGGACCTCTAGGTGTGTGAGCAGAGATAGAGCTCTGCCTTCTTAAAAGGGCACTAATCCCACCATGGAGGCTCCAATCTCGTGAGTACTTCTAAACCTGATCACCCCTGGAAAGCCCCACCTCTTAACACCATCACATTGGAGGTTAGGGCTTCAGTATACCAATTTGCGGGGACACGTTCAGTTTATAACACCCCCAAACTCTCCCAGTGGCCTGCCACATTGAGAGACACTGGGACCATGGTGTCCAGCAGGTGGATGCCCATTTGTGTGATGAGATCTGGACATCTGGCCCCATGTGACCCCACCATGTCCCTAACCTCATCTCCATCCTTGTCCCTCATCCCACCTCTGTCTGAATCTGCTGCCCGCCCTGCCTGGGGTCCTCTCCTCCCGAGTGTGTACATGCATCTTTACATGGGAAACTCATTGAGTTTTCACTCAAGGTTAACTTCCCAGTTAAACTTTCTTTTCCAGTGAGTCAGCTCTTCGCATCAGGTGGACACAAGTTTGAGCCAACTCTAGGAGGTAGCGAAGGACAGGGGAGCCCGGTGTGCTGCAGTCCTTGGGGCTGCAAAGCGTCAGACATAACCGAGGAACTGAACAACAACAACAACAACAAACTTTCTCTGGCCACCTGTCCTGACACTTTCACATCCTCTGCCTTGCTTTCTCCCTGCACGTGCCCCCAGCTGACCTTCCACACACGATGAGTCAAGAAGGAACGAACCGAGGGTGAGATCATTCTCTGGGGAGCCAAGTGAGTGCCAGAAAGTGGCCCAGGGCCACCAGGAGAAAACCACTCACCAAGGACTACTGGGTCCTCCCTCACAAACGTAGAACAGGATTTTATTTTATTTTATTTTATTTTTAGAACAGGATTTTAAAAGGAAAGAGGAGGGCAAAGGAAAGGAACTTGCCTGAAGGCCCAGCCTTCCATCATGTCCTTTTCATTCCTTGTGGAATATTACACAGCTATTAAAAAAAAGAATGAAATAATGCTATTTGCAGCAACGTGGACAGATCTAGATATTGAGTGAAGTAAGTCAGACAGAGAAGAAGAAATATCCTATGACATCCCTTACAGGCAGAATCTAAAAAGAAAGGATACAAATGAACTTATTTACAAAACAGAAACAGACCCACAGACTTAGAGAGCAAAGTTTGGGGTGGACATGTACGTACTGCTAGATTTAAAATGCATAACCAGCAGAGTCCTATTACATAACACAGGGAACTCTGCTCAATGTTATATGGCAGCCTGGATGGGAGGGCAGTTTGGGGAAGAATGGATACATGCGTATATGTATGACTGTATACCTAAAACTCTCACAACATTGTTAATGGTCTATACTCCGGTATAAAGTTAAAAATTTTTTTTAAAATTACCTGTGACACAGGTGTTTTCAGTCCCACAGTTCACAGGTGAAATCCAAGACTGGGAGAGTTAAAGCTCCAGGTCACAGAATCATTAAACACAAAGTCTGGACCAAGCCCAGGTCAGTCCAGCTCTGAAGCCCGGGTCCCGCCTCTGCACAGCCTCTGCATTGGGGAAGCGATGAACGTGGAGAACAGAAACCAAAGCTTCTCGACCGCGAAGCCTTCTTCCATCCATGTCCAACCTGGGGATCCAAACGGTCGGGATCTCCGAGCCTTCAGAGAGAAGTCTGTGGCAAAGCCCTGACAGTCTGGAGCCATGAGTTTGCATCCTCTCATGGAAAGGAGCCCAGGGCCGGCGCCCTGCTCTGTGTTCCTGCCCGTCAAAGCTGTCGACTCCCATCAGGACGGGGCCCCTGACAAACAAAACCCAGGCCCTGCCTCGGGCTGGTTTCAGATTTCTACAACACAGTAAATCGGCGTGTTTTTATTTCTCCATCTGTAAACATCTCTCCATCTAATACGGTAACTGCTGTTTATACAGAGCTATAAAAACAGAGGTCAGAGCACAATAAGATTATAGTCTTACTTCAATACATCCAATCCATAATAAAATAAAATCTTACAAACGATCCAGAGGACCCGTCGAGGAGTCCTTGAAGAATTAACGTCTGTTGTATGGAAGGGTTCGACTCGGGCATGATATTTTCCACAGCTGTCAGGACCTATTTAAAAGGCAATATCCTTTCTCTGGCATTTGATTTAGACTCTGTTTATACCATGTGGAGGATTGTTAATTCCGCAACATCTGACTCAGGGCTGTTTGATTACCCCGCGCCCACAGCCAAGGGCACGGTGCCTGATGCAGTGTGAGGCCGTGAGGCAAGACCAGGGCCCCACTCTCGCCAGGCCCCCGATGCTGATGAGGTGTGCCTGGTTGGGGCGGGGGTGTGGGTGGGATCCCGCAGTGCAGAAAATGAGACAGTCCGCTTTCCAGGCCAAGTGACTGGTGGCGAGGGGAGCTTTGGCCTGAGATGGCCAGGACGCGGCCCCGCCATGTGCCGGCCACAAGCTGGGGCCGGTCATTTGTTACTTGCAGAGTCAGTTTCCCAGGTAGTAAGCCGGGAAACCAGCCTGTACCTTACCAAGCGTGTGCTCAGTCACTAGTCATGTCTGACTCTTGGAGACCCCATGGACTGCTGCCTGCCAGCTTCCTCTATCTGTGGCATTTTCCAGGCAGGAATACTGGAGTGGGTTGCCATTTCCTTCTCCAGCACGGTGTGATTGACTGAATTATGTCCCCCAAATTCATATGCTGAAGCCCCAACTGGCAGCCCCTCCAAAGACGACTGTGTTTGAAGACAGAGCCTTGAAGAGGTGGTTAAGTTAAAATGAGGTCATCCCGGTGGGCTGTCATCCAGTCTGACTGGTGTCTTAAAAGTAGAGGACACAGGGAATTTCCTGCTGGTCCAGTGGTTAAGACTCCAGGCTTCCACGGCAGGGGCCATGTGTTCGATCCCTGGTCAGGGAACTAAGATCTCACTTGCCACATGGTGGGGCCAAAAAAAATAAATAAATAGAGAAAAGAGGACACAGACACGCATAGGGGAAAGAGCAGGTGAGGACACAGGAAGACAGGCATCCACAAGCCAAGGAGAGAGGCCTCGGAGGAAACCAATCAGCTGCTCTAACAAGTTAGGGCTTTAAAACGGCACACATTTATCCTCTTACAATCCTGGAGGTCAGAAGTCCAAGATAGGTCTTACAGGGCTCAGACCCGGGAATAAGCAGGGCTGGCTTGTGCCAGAGGGTGGGGTGGGGCGGGGAGAATCCACTGTCTGCCTTTTCCAGCTTCCAGGGACCGCTTGATTTCCTTGGCTTGCAGCCCCATTCTTCATCTTCAAGACCCGGAAAGGGTAGGTTCTAATCTCTCTCTCCCTGACTCTACCCCCTTAGGCTGGCATGTGGCTTTCCACGGACTCTGCTTCCATTTTTGCCCCCTTCGCAGTATCTCTCTCTCTCACTGAGCAGCCCGCACATCACACTTGTGATACGTAAATTGGATCCTAACAATCAGTACCTGGGGGTCGGGGGGTAGGGTCTGACTCCCGGACTGTGAGATGGCCTCAGGGTGGACAGACAGCCCCTCAGGCTCCAGCTCCTCTGGCCTCCTCTCCTGCCAGTCACCCCTGCTGCCTGTTCCCCTCACAGTGGCCCGCTCTGTTCCTAGCCCCCCACCTCCAGGAACCTTCTCACCGTTCACAGCTCCCTGGCTGGATCTCCTTTCTGGGCCATGCTGGATTCCAGAACGCCTCCATGAGAGTCAATTTCAGGTAGCCCAGTCCTAGGCTCTCACTCCTACCGTGACTTCCACTCTCGGGAAGGTGTCTTAGGATTTTTTTAGACAAAAAGAGCCAGTAAGATACACACACGTATTATGTGTATATGTAGGTATGTGCTCAGGTGTTTAGTTGTGTCCAACTCTTTTGTGACTTTATGGACTGTAGCCCACTAAGGTTCCTCTGTCCATGAGATTTCTCAGGCAAGAATACTGGAGTGGGTTGCCATTTCTTTCTCCCACTTCCCCATCCAGGGATGGAACCCACGTCTCTTCCATCTCCTGCAATGGTGGGTGAATTCTTTACCTGTGTAGGCTTTTCTGCCAGCATCCTGGTAAAGAATCCGCCTACCAAATTCAGGAGATGAGAGTTCAATCCCTAGGTTGAGAAGATCCCCTGGAAGAGGAAATGGCAACCCACTCCAGTATTCTTGCCTGAAAAATCTCATGGGCAGAGGAGCCTGGCAGGCTACAGTCCATGGGGTCACAAGAGTCAGACTTGACTTAGTAACTAACAACAAAATACACACATAACTGCAGCTTGCATGATTATGGAGACTAGCAAATTGAGCATATGGAGGGTGGGCTAGCAAATTGGAGAATCCAGGAGGATGACAATGCTGTGACTCAAGTCCAGTGCGGTGCTGTACAGAGTTCCGTCTTCCTGGGGGAAGTCAGTATTCAGTTCTAAGCAGGACTTCAACTGATCGGATGAGTCCCACCCACATTAGGAAGGACAACCTATTTTACTCAAAGTTCGGCAATTTAAATGTTAATCTCATCCCTGAACACCCTCACAGAAGCATCTAGAATAACGTTTAGCCACATATCTAGACATATCCAACCAAGTTGACATGTGGAGTAACCATCACAGCAGGTAAAAACATCCCTGCAACAAGCAGCTGATCCTCATACAATGCACCAGCTTAAGCTCAGGGTCTGCCCCCAACATCACCGCTCACCAGCTGTGGGACCTTGGACAAGTCAGTGTATGTGTCTGGATCATGCCCTGCACTGATGATGGATGCAAGGGTCACCTTTAGTGATGGGTACAAGAGTCTTGCACCTTGAGGATGGGACGTGGATTGCAGGGGAAGTTGTTAGTAAGGGCTTGTCCGGGTGGCCAGCACACAGGATGCCCAGGAAACACCAATGCTCAGCAGAAGCAGCACAACCTTATTGGCTGCTGAGCTAAGGGCCTGCCCTCCACCCTCCACTCCCCTGTTCCTCATCTACTGGTCCTCTCTGCATCTGTCTCACTCCTGACCTTTGCTGAGTCGTTAGCTCAATCCCCAGCCCTCCTCCTTGGGGGCAGATCCATCATTGCCGATGACCCAGTCCATTTGCTTCATCAATCACTAGCTTCTGCTTCAGCCAAGCCCTTTGGACCCCTCCCTGATATCCGACCATGTGGCCACCAGCACCACCCACCTTGGAGCTGACGCTGTTTCCCCACCACACACATGAACCCAACACCTACACACATATAATGCAGACACAGAGGCATGCAAACACACGCATGTGAAAACCCAACACACACACATATACATGAATACACCAGCACACTCACACACGCACACACACACTCCAGGATTGGACAGCTCTCCTGATTTTTGAAAGAAAGCGCTTGGTGTGTAAAATCCCCTTTTATCTCCAGGCTGTTATGTGAGCCAGTCACATCCAGCCCTCTTAGAGGGCTGTCATTATGGACTAAGTAGTTTTAAATATTGTACAGTTTTGTTCAAAAATGTTTACAGAGGCCTCCTCTGTGTCTGGGCCAGTGGGGCGTTCTGGGTGTACAGACACAACAGTGAGAGCATGTGACGTAATTTCTTGGCATCGTGATGTTACTTTCAGGGACAATGTGGCCCGGGGCAGATGGACGCTTAGCACAGAAAAGGGATCAACGGCCAAGGTACTCTCCTCCACCACAGTGACTGAGCGTAACATGTGTCTCGGGGGCTTGACTGACCCCTCGGGAAGCTTCCACCAGAGGATGTCGTGGTCCCAGCCGTGAGCTAACCCTTGGACAGGCCCCAGGGCTGTGCCGCCCTCCCTGTTGCTGGAGCTTGGGCTCCACAGCTGGTCTTCGACCGCCCCTGCCCTAGGGGTGCTTCTCAGCAGAGCCAGAGCAGGGGGCCATCACTTAGAGGACCCTAACTCCACATCATCTATGACCAAACATCCCTGAGCAGTGAACCTGTACCAGGCGTAGGGACACTGGGATGGATCACGGTGACCCTGTCCTCAGGGAGGTTAGTCAACAAACTCCCTCGGGTTATAGGATGTGATCTTCAAAGCCTCTGTGACTCTAATAGTCCTGAACACAGGCAATGTTCTGAGCTCTCTCTAGGCTGGCAGCAAGTTGGCATTTATGGGGCTTTTACAGATAACTTCCCTGGTGGCTCAGATGGTAAAGCATCTGCCTACAACGCAGGAGACCCGGGTTCAGTCCCTGGGTTGGGAAGATCCCCTGGAGAAGGCAACGGCAACGCACTCCAGAATTCTTGCCTGGAAAATCCCAGGGACGGAGGAGCCTGGTGGGCTACAGTCCATGGGGTCGCACAGAGTCGGAGATGACTGAGTAACTTCACTTTCACTTTCATCCTAGAAAACTGCTGGACACACTGGTGACACAAAATATATTGATGGAAGAATCCAGAGTTTGTCCCAGGCATACATTAGGGCCTCAGAAGTGCATTATGGTGAGTAAGAACCCAGCCTCTGAGGTCAGACAGGCCTGGCGTCTAATCCTGGCTCTGCTCCTTGCAGGCTGTGTGATCTTAGAGAAGTCACTCAACCTCGCTGGGCCTCAGGTCCTGCACCTGTGATGTGAAAGTGATGACAATCACACTGACCACAGAGACAGAGGTGAGGGCGAAAGCGTCACACCAGCACTTACTGCAAACTAACAGATAAATAATAAGTGCTTCCTATGTGTTTGTTGTTATTATTATTATTGAAATGTGGTCCCAGACACATTTCACATACGGAGCCCAATCTGCTGCAGCCAGCCAGGCAGAGGGCCGAGCAGCACACGGCAGCGTTTTGCCTGTAAAAACATTTTGGTGCAATTTTCTGACCCGCAAAAATATTTTTACAGTGAAAACGCACGTCTGGCGTGGACTGCTTAGTCTCACTGGCTTGTGTAGCTTCTCGGGAAAATAAACAAAAGTGAATTCACCGACACCAGGGGATGGACTCAAGTCAAACAAACATGGCCCTCGCTGCCCCGGTGTGGCCTCCGCCTGGCCCAGCAGAGCAGCAGAGTCTCAGACCAAATCACCTGACCCAAGAGGCCCCAGACACAGAGCCTCACAGACTGAGGGCAGCTGGGCCCCGGGGGCAGAGCCCACCTCCGGCTTCTCAGAGGAGGTGACGGGAGAGGCCAGAGAAGGAAGGGGACCGCCCGAGATCACACAGCAAGACAGTGCATTTGTTCATTTGTTTGGAGATTTGATGTTACTGAAGACACACTGATTCTTTTCTGTTAATTAATTTTGATTGACATATAGTTGATTTATAATGTTTTAAGTGTATAGCAAAGTGATTCAGATATATATATATACCTTTTCAGATTCTTTTCCGTTACAGTTTATAACAGGATATTAAATATAGTTTCCTGTGTTGTACAGTAGGACCTTGTTATTTATCTATTTTATATATAAAGTAGTGTGTATCTGCTAATCCTGGCTTCCCAGGTGGCACAATGGTAAAGAATCAGCCTGTCAATGCAGGAGATACAAGAGATGCAGGTTTGATCCCTGTGTAGGGAAGATCCCCTGAAGGAGGAAATGGCAACCCAGTCCAGGATCCTTGTCTGGAAAATTCCATGGACAGAGGAGCCTGGCGGGGCCATGAGGTCACAAGGAGTCAGACATGACTGAACACACACACAAACACATCTGCTAATCTCCTACTCCCAAGTTACCCCTCCCCTTCCATTTCCCCTTTGGTTAACCATAAGTTCATTTTCTATATAGCTGAGTTTATTTGTTTTGCAAATAAGTTCATCTGTGCTATTTCTCAGATTCCACATATAAGTGATCCCATACGGCATCTGTCTCTGTCTTACTTACTTTAATTCGTATGATCATCTCAGATCCATCCATGTTGCTGCAAATGGCGTGGCTTCGTTCTTTTTTATGGCTGAGTAATATTCCATTGTGTATATATATATATATATATATATATACCACATCTTCCTTATCCATTCATCTGTTGACGGGCATTTAGGTTGCTTCTAATGTCCTGGCTATTGAGAATAGTGTTGCTATGAACATAGAAGGCTTCCCTGGTAGCTCAGCTGGTAAAGAATCTGCCTGCAATGTGGGAGATATGGGTTCAATCCCTGTGTCGGGAAGATCCCCTGGAGAAGGGCATGGCAACCCACTCCAGTATTCTTGTTGGAGAATCCCCACGGACAGAGGAGCCTGGTGGGCTACAGTCCATGGGATTGCAAAGAGTTGGACATGACTGTGCGACTAAGCAACAGCACAGTACATTCACATCAAGGAGTATGTATCCTTTCGAATTAGTTTTTTCACACACCGATTTTTTTAAGGAGGCCATTCCCATCAGTGTAGGGAGAGGGATGCGGTTTGGGGAGATGATCTGATGTGGCCAAGGTCATCATGTCCAAGGCTTGCACTTCCTTCCTTCTCTCTGCTCCTGGGAAGCCTCTGCTCTGCCCTGGATAACTGCTTCCCAATCAACCTACTTTGTCCAGAAAGATGGTGGGAAGGTCGAGAATAAGCACAAGTCTTGACAGAAAACAGAATTTACTAAATGTGTGACCACAGACACGCTAGCAAACGCCTCGTACGCTCCACTTTTGTCCCTTGTAAGATGCCAGGCACAGACAACAAGCATGAAAGATCTGTGCCGTGGAATACTACGCAGCAAGGAAAAAGAACCAAACACACACACACTCAACTTGCTGAATCTCACAGAAGTCATTGGACTAAAAAAGGCCAGGCATAACGGTTGCTCCATTGATGTAAAGTTCAAGAACAGACAAAACTCCTGAGGTGACAGGGACCAAAACAGTGGTCACCTCTGGGGTGGGACAGGCGCTGGGAGGGGACCCTCAGGGGGCCAGAAACATCCTGCATCTGAGTTTGAGTGCTGGTTCCATGGTGGATACAGGTGTAACATGCCTCCAGTTCAGCCCTGATGGTTCCTGCACTTTAACATGAGTAAATCAGGCCCCAGCACAAATAGCTGGAATAAAATGATGGTGACAGAAGCACCTCTTGCACGGAGGTCAGTGGCACAGCTGAGGCGCTGAGCGGGAGAAGAAAAACACTACTCCCCTCTTATTTACTGTCTTGATCACTATTTGGAAATTGCATGCTTTTTTCCCATGTAGATTCCTTCATGATTCAGTCATTCATTCATCCACTCAGTGACCCTTGGGCTCTGCCAGGGAATTTCATGCCAGCACGGTACAAGAGGGCTGGCACTTCTTCCAAATCACTCCAGTGCCAGTATAGAGGGGTTGCCAGAAGGGAGCCTGCAGTGCTGATGGTACCAGGCAGTGGATGAGGGAGGAAGGCACTGCTGGTGCTCACCAGCCCCCAGCAGGTACCCACAGCACGACCCCAGAATCAGCACCGTGACAAGTGCCCAGGGGCAAAGCATGGGGTGCAGGATGCCAAGGTCAGGAAGTCCTGGTATTATCTAGGGCACAGGAAGGCCTCCCAGAGGGAATGGCAGCTCAAGGGTGAGACAGCAATCGACCAGAGGAAAAGAGGGGAGGGGAAGGTACACCAGGCCAAGGACCCAAACGGACAAAGGCCACCTGTGGCAAAGGGGCGAGCTTGGAGCATCGGCAGGTGAGAGGAGACTGATGCTGGCCAAGCAAGAAGTGGGAGGAGAGCAGCACAATGTGAGGGAGGGCCAGCTCGGGCCAGCAGCCCAGGCCCTGTCAAGAATTTGGGTCTTTCTGTGAAGATGGGCCAACAGGCTGGGGTTCTGAGGTTTAAGCAGGAGCCTGATGTGGTAAGAGTTGGAGTTTTTCGTCATTCTGCATGCTAGGTGGAAAGTGGCTCAGAGGCAGGTCTGCAGGAGAAACAAGAACTTTAGGGCTTAGAAGAGTCATCCAGGCAAGAAGGAGAGACTGA
This sequence comes from Oryx dammah, assembly GCF_014754425.2. Taxonomy (NCBI): domain Eukaryota; kingdom Metazoa; phylum Chordata; class Mammalia; order Artiodactyla; family Bovidae; genus Oryx; species Oryx dammah. The sequence goes on along the minus strand of NW_024070200.1, from coordinate 9,963,171 downwards.
CCATGAGTATGGACAGAGGACAGACCTCCTCCTTTCCTAGGAGGTACAGCCCAGGGCTCAGTGACCAGACAGGGTGGAAGCTCAAGAGAAGGAAGGCTTCTGGACAGGTTTCTACCTGAAGCACTGGGTGGAAACAGTGGAAGACAAGTTTGGGGTCTCCAAAGTCCAGAATGTTCTCATCTCTTCTCAATATCAACCCTTGGGCATCCCAGTTTGGACCAGTCACCCCAGTTGCTGTGGAAAAACACAGCTAAGCCAAAGGTGCTGGAGAAGCAAGTCCAGCCACCCTAGTACCCTCCCAGCCCCAGACCTGGAGCTTCTGGAGCATCATGGGCCTGCGAGTCACCGGGCATCGTGGTCAAATGCAGGTTCTCATTAGGTAGATCTGGGCTGAGCCCAAGATCCTGTGGTCCAGCAGGCCGCTGCTGTTGGCCAGTAACCACGCCCAATGGCAAGGGGTTTGCAGGCCCTGCCCAGCTGAGTGTCAGGCTTGCCGATCCTGCCTGGGAGGACCAGGAGCACAGGAACCACCACCAAACAGTTTTCCTCTCACCCTGTCCCCACCCCCACTGAGACAGGCCATCTCCCTTCTCTCCCCCCAACCCCATCCTCAGCCGTCCCCAGGAGTCCCAGCAGGTTGGCACTGATGGGCTCAGGACCGCAGCCTCTTGGCCCCCGGGTGGTACCTGCTGAGTTCCTGCTCAGCTGCTCCGGGAGCCCGCGGCCACCACGGGAGCGGAGCTGGCCCTGCGGTGGGAAGCCACGGGCCCCGAGGAGTGTCCAAGTAGAGCCGGCTGAGTGGCACTAAGAAGGAGGGGAGTGAGCCACGAAGGGACTCGAGCGGCAGTTTCCTAGGGCGGCCATGGCAACGAACTACACGCTGGGAGACTTCACGCTGCCGAAATGTCTTCTCTCCCGGTTCTGGAGGCCAGAAGCTTGACACTGAGGTGCGCGCCCTGCCACGCTCTCTCTGAAGCCTCGAGGGAGGAGTCTTTCCTCACCTCCCCCATCTCCTGGTGGCTCCTGGAAGCCCATAGTCGTCTTCGGCTTGTGGGAGCTCAGCTCCGACGTCGGCCTCCACCTCCACACGGCTCTCTCCTCTCTGCGTCTGCGCGTCTCGGCCCAGCCGTCTCATCAGGACGTCAGTCACGGGACTTAAGGCAGTGTGACCCTGTTCTAACTCAGCTACATCTGCACAGATCCCATCTCAATGCAGACATAAAGAACAGACCTGTGGGCACAGCGGGGGAAGGAGAGGATGAGATGAACTGAGAAAGCAGCACTGACTTTCATACACTACCATCTGCAAAATCGATAGCTGGCGAGAAGCTGCTGGATAACACAGGGAGCCCAGCCTGGTGCTCTGTGACGGTCTAGAGGGATGCAATGGGGAGACTGGAGGGAGGGGATATACACACACACATACATACACATACACACACACACATATACACACACATACACACATATACACATGCATATACACACATACACACACATACATACACATACACGCATACACACACATATACACATACACACACACATATACACACACATACACACACACATACACATACACACACACATATACACACACATACACACACATACACACACACATAAACACATACACATATATACACACATATACACATATATATACACATATACATACACACATACATACACATACACACACATATACATATACACATACACACATACACACAGACACACACATATACACACACACATACACACAGAGACACACACATACACACACATACACACATACACACATACACACATATACACACACATACACACATATACACACATACACACATATATACACACACATACACATATACACACACTTACACACATACACACATGCACACACACATATACATACACACACATATACACACATAAACACACACACACACATATATACACACACACATATATATCTATGACTGATCTACACTGTTGTACGGCAGAAACCAACACAACATTGTATAGCAATTACCTTCCAATTTAAAAAAGTGAAATATGCTTGGAAAGGAAAAAAAAATTCTATCCCCAAACAATGTCACCCTGAGGTCACAGTATCAATACCTGATAGAAGGACTTGCATGTATTTTTGAAGGATCATCATTCAGCCCACCTCAGGAGGGGGCACCCAGAGAGTGTGTGAGGCCAGGCGGGGGCCAGGGCCCTGCCGGTGCCGCCCAGCCCAGCGGCCCTACCAGCAAGCACATCCTCAGCGTGTGAGCACCAGCCTGATGTCTGCCTTCTCTGCAGCCCCTCAGGGCCACCGCGCAGGGAAGTCCTGGCCTGTGAACTCTGCCCCACTGGCTGTAAACTGTCTGCAAGGCTTTAAATAAACAACCACAGTCCCCAAAGTCTGGTGGCTCACCGTTCATCGGGGCTTTGGCAGTTGTCAGCAAACTCCACCTCCCCAGACCCTGAAAACTAACCGACGTGCAGAGCCACCCACAGAGGCCAGCGAGGGGGCGCCTGCAGCGGCTGCCCAAACCCGAGCACCTCCCATGGCCCTGCCAGAGCCAAACCAGCCACGGAGATGCCACCGAGGAGAGCAGGGGCAGCGGGTTCTCCTCTAACTCAGCTGACAGCGGCAGGATGAGAACTCTGCACCTCCTTGCCCTGCCGGCCTCGGCTTCCTGGGCAACTCGGGGAGGTCTGGTTCCACCCACGTCGGGTACCAGCAAAAGTCTTCATTCCTCAGGTGGCTGGCGCAGGAATGGGTCCCTCCCTTCTCTGTGACAGAAAGGAGGGACCTCAGTTTGCCTCGGGGAACACAGACTCCCATTACCCTTGTATGTCTGGGCTGGTGGCAGGTCTCAGCCAGGGTCACTCACTGGTGGGCCCTGGGCAAAATTCAGCCCCCAACATGGGATTAATTGGGACACTGCAGAGTGATTTTTAACTGTCTTTAGATACTGGCCAACATTTTAAAGGGGGGAAATTTCATATGGAAATCTGGATTTTTGAGTTTTCCGAAAAAGATCCTACCTGGCCAAGTGGAACCAACATCACCTCCTGGAAGGTCGCTAGCATCCTTCTAGGGCTTCTGCTGGGGTTTCCTTCCAGTAAGCTGAGAAGACTGTGAGATGGATCTTGTGTCTCCATCAAATGGGAAAGGGAGACATCAGTTAGAAAGGCAACGTTTCTGCCTGAGCATACAATCCAGAAAGGAGGAAAGCTCTAAGTAGAAAATATATGTGCCCCTCTGTGTTCATAGAAACACTAGTTCAAATAGCCAAGACATGGAAGCAACCTAAATGTCCAACCACAGATGAATGGATAAAGAAGACGTGGTATATGTATCCACTGGACTGCCACTCAGCCATAAAAAGGAATGAAATAATGCCATTTGCAGTGATGTGGATGAACCTAGAGACTGTCATTCTAAGTGAAGGAAGTCAGGCAGAGAAAGACCAATACCATGTGATCTCACTTATCTGTGGAATCTAAAATATGATACAAATGAAGTCATTTACCAAAGAGAAACAGATTCACAGACACAGAAAACAAACTTGCTGTTACTAAAGGGGAGAGTGGGAGAGGTACAGACTACTGGATATAAAATAGATTAAACAAAAAGGACCTAATGTACAAGGAACTATATTTAATATCTTGTAATAACAATTGCACTCATCTCACACGCTAGTAAAGTAATGCTCAAAATTCTCCAAGCCAGGCTTCAGCAACACATGAACCATGAACTCCCTGATGTTCAAGCAGGTTTTCAAAAAGGCAGAGGAACCAGAGATCAAATTGCCAACATCCACTGGATCATGGAAAAAGCAAGAGAGTTCCAGAAAAACATCTATTTCTGCTTTATTGACTATGCCAAAGCCTTTAACTGTGTGGATCACAATAAACTGTGGAAAATTCTGAAAGAGATGGGAATACCAGACCACCTGACCTGCCTCTTGAGAAATCTGTATGCAGGTCAGGAAGCAACAGTTAGAACTGGATATGGAACAACAGACTGGTTCCAAATAGGAAAAGGAGTACATCAAGGCTGTATATTTGTCACCCTGCTTATTTAACTTCTATGCAGAGTACCTCATGAGAAACGCTGGACTGGAAGAAACACAAGCTGGAATCAAGATTGCCGGGAGAAATATCAACAACCTCAGATATGCAGATGACACTACTCTTATGGCAGAAAGTGAAGAGAAACTAAAAACCTCTTGATGAAAGTGAAAGAGGAGAGTGAAAAAGTTGGCTTAAAGCTCAACATTCAGAAAACTAAGATCATGGCATCTGGTCCCATCACTTCATGGCAAATAGATGGGGAAACAGTGGAAACAGTGTCAGACTTTATTTTGGGGGGGCTCCAAAATCACTGCAGATGGTGACTGCAGCCATGAAATTAAAAGATGCTTACTCCTTGGAAGGAAAGTTATGACCAACCTAGATAGCATATTCAAAAGCAGAGACACTTTGCAAACAAATGTCCCTCTAGTCAAGGCTATGGTTTTTCCAGTGGTCATGTATGGATGTGAGAGTTGGATGATAAAGAAAGCTGAGCACTGAAGAATTGATGCTTTTGAACTGTGGTTTTGAAGAAGACTCTCGATGGTCCCTTGGACTGCAAGGAGATCCAACCAGTCCATTCTAAAGGAGATCAGTCCTGGGTGTTCATTGGAAGGACTGATGCTGAAGCTGAAACTCCAGTACTTTGGCCACCTCATGCAAAGAGTTGACTCATTGGAAAAGACTTTGATGCTGGGAGGGATTGGGGGGCAGGAGGAGAAGGGAATGACAGAGGATGAGATGGTTGGATGGCATCACCAACTCAATGGACATGAGTTGGGTAAACTCTGGGCGTTGGTGATGGACAGGGAGGCCTGGCGTGCTCTGATACATGGGGTCACAAAGAGTCGGACACGACTGAGCGACTGAACTGAACTGAATCATCTATAATGGCAAGGAATTAAAAAAAGAATATAGAGACAAATATGTGTATACCTGAATCCCTTTGCTCTACACCTAAAACTAATACAATATTGTAAATCAACTATACTTCAATAAGAAAAAAAAAAAAAAGGCAGTGTTTCCAAGAGTGGTGCGATGGGATGATGGGCCGAGAGGTTTCCTGGACTCGCAGGACCTTCTCAGCAGCTGCAGGCACACCCTGAATCCACGTAGAAACCTCTTGAATTAAAGTTCACCAGCATTCTCCCTGACAACAAACTTCCAGATGATAAAACCAAGGGTTCTGGTCAAAGTGGCTGTTTGCCTCCAGGATAGAACATGGGCTCCTGACTGTGAAAACCAGCATCCCAGCTCTGCTGTCAGGGACTGTGAGGCCTCTAGTAAGCATGTGAGCTAAGTCTCAGCACCGTCATCTGTAAATAGTACCTACCGTAGGGAAACGGGAGATTGCCAGTGTTTGTCGCTCAGTCATGTCCAGCTCTTTGTGACACCATGGACTATATAGCCTGCCAGGCTATTCTGTCTGTGGAATTCTCCAGGCAAGAATACTGGAGTGGGTTGCCATGCCCTCCTCCAGGGGATCTTCCTGACCTAGGGATCGAACCCAGGTCTCCTGCATGGCAGGCAGATTCTTTACCATCTGAGCCACCAAGGAAACCTTTAAATGGGCGATTAAGTGAAGACCACACATGGAAAACTGGGAGCATGCTAATCGGCAGCTACTTTTATTGTTGTCACAGTGCTTTTCTCAATGGTGCTGTTGGTAGGAATAGCTTTGGGGGCACTGAGGAGCTGGCTGGTTCTTCCTGAGTTGACATTGAGGGCCATCCAAGGAGGGAGTCCAGGAGATGGACAGACAGATGGGTCTGGAAGTGGGAAGGCTGCTGGGACCGGGGACGCAGACCTGGGGGAGCCCCTGCCACTGACAGTAATTACACCCATGAGAGTCGAGACCAGAGAGGGGGCGAGCAGAGCCCAGAGCAGAGGAGCCCCCACATCCAAGGTCAAGCACAGGATGAGCCAGAGTAGATGGCTAAGTGTGGTCACAGTGGCCGAGGGAGAACCTTGATCAAAAAGGACAGGTGCTAGTTTCTGCTCTACAACAATATGAATCAGCTCTATGTATACACATACCCCTTCCTCTTGAGCCTCTCACCCAATATCCAGTTAAACTATAACTTTTTTAAAAAGATAGGACGAAGTGGCTGAGGGCAGAATGTTAGGGTCCCCAGAGGCTCCCTGGGGCTGGCATGCATTCTTGCTCTAAGATGACCTTTTTTTTAATGAAAAATTGTTTAAATTCTATAGTGCTTTACAGTCTTCAAGAGCTTCACACATATGGTTTCATATATTCCACGTGCTGTGCTGTGCTCAGTCACTTAGTCGCGTCTAACTCTTTGCAACCTCATGGCCTGTAGCCCACCAGGTTCCTCTGTCCATGGGATTCTCCCAGCAAGAACACTGAGTGGGTTGCCATGCCCTCCTCCAGGGGATCTTCCCAATCCAGGGATAGAACCCAGGTGTCCTGTGTTGCAGCTGGATTCTTAATAACCCTTTTATCCGCTTACTTCTACTGTGCCCTTCCCTACTTAATAACCCTTTTATCCCCTTATTTCTATTGTGCCCTTCCCTACTTAATAACCCTTTTATCCGCTCACTTCTATTGTGCCCTTCCCTCTTCCCTCTCCACTGGTGACCACTAGTTTGTTCTCTGTATCTGTGAGTCTGCTTTCTTGTTTTATTTACTAGTTTGTTATATTTTGGGGGTTCCACGTGCAAGTAATCTCATACAGTATTTGTCTTTGTAAAGTGACTTTTTTGATTGAAAAGGCGCATGAACGATTTGCATTTCCTTAGTGCTTTGTGGCTTGCAAAGTCCCGCCATAGCCCTGGGCCCATGTGACCCTTGGAGGGGGGTGCAGGCAAGACTGACCCCGAGGCTTCAAAACCTTCCGCAATTGGTGGAGAACTGAACTTGGAGGCGCTTCACAACCTAATTTCTCCTGCCTTCATCCTGCCGGACACTTGGGCCCTTCCCTGCCTCCCTGTGGCTCCGTCTGGCCCTGAGGGCAGCTAATTGGTGCCCTGGGGTTAAGCGCTTTCCCAGAGCCTCTGTCTGCCTCGCCTCCCGCCACCTCTCACACCCCTAAACACCAAGCCGGTTGCTTGCACCAAGTGGGGATATTTGGTGCGTGAGAGCTGATTGGTTTTTGACAAATCCAGCTTGGCCTCTTTTTAGCACCTACTCATCCCCCAGGGGCGGGAAACCTGATATTTTAATGATTTGCTCCAGACCCTTTGGGGGGTGGGGCGGTGATGGTGGAGGCAGGCCTTGCAGATGTAATTAGCAGGTGAGGACTGCTGGGCTGGGAAACTGGGCTCTGGCGGCACGCGGTGGGCTGTGCCGCTAACCCAGGTCCCTTCCAGCCGCAACAAGTCTCCATCTCCCAGAAGCACGGTACCCCCTTCCCCATCCGGGGATGGGAGAGACATTCAGGAGAGGGGACTATTCTGTGTCAGGACTGCACAAATGTTTCCCCCTCTGTATCTGTTTGTTTGGCCCCCACTTGCCTGCTTTCCCTCAACCCTTTTCTTTCTTTCCTAAATGATTGTCCTACATTTGCTGATCCTTTCTTTGGATCACAGAATCCCAGAGGAAGAAAGAGGTGGAAGTTCAACCCCTATGTTTTATAAATGGAGAAACCGAGTCCCAGTGATGATAAAGGGCTTACCTGAGGTTCATACAGAGACTTAATAGACTCATAATTGTTGCCATCATCACTACCATCATCCTCACCGTTGTCGTCAGCATCACCACCATCAGCAGCACTTCCACCAACACCAGCAGCGTCATCATGATCAACACTGTCACCACCACCGTCTTCATCCCCACCTCTGCCACCATCACCACCGTCATCAACATCATCTTATCATCCATATCACCACCATCACCAGCACTTTCAGCGCCACCACCAGCATCACCACGATTCAACATCACCACCACCATCTTCATCTTCACCTCCACCACCACCGTCATCATCATCTTATCACAGTTTCACCACCGTCATCACTATCATTTATTTGTTTATACCCAACATTATTTCAAAAACGACCTAGGGCACCTTAGCTACCACAATCTTGGGTTTACACACTCCTTCCTCGGGGGTCCTCCTTCCCCCGTCTTATCCCCCTCTCTTTCTGCAGCTCTCACACCATCTCTTCAGTCCCCAGCCTCCCTTCCCCACACCAGGAGATGGCTTCTGTCATCTGGGGGCTTCTCTCCTGTTCCCCTGCCCCTTTCCAGTTGTTCTTCATGCAGGGACTTCTTTTCAAATCCCCATCTGTCTCTACTTCCTTTTATTTCAGAGATGCTAAAACAGAAGGGGTCGTGGAAAAGAAACATATAAAACATGTAGGGTAGGGGCTGGGAGTAGAAATGAAGAAAGTGGCCCGTGATGGAAAGTGAAAGGGGCCTGGGCAAGCTGCTGCTTCCGCTCTACAGCCAGGTAGGTGGGGACACAGGACGAAATACTTTCCTTCTCTGCACCTTGGGCTCCTCGTTTAGAGAACAGTCCAAGGGGAGAGAAGGAAGGATTATGCTGGGAGATCTGAAAGCTCCATACAGTTTTCACATTGCACTATTCCAAGAGCATGAGGAGGAGGGAGGCGGGAAGGGGGCCCCTAGTCCGGGTGTTCCTTGAAGAGGGCAAAGGAAACGGTCACACAGCCCCCCAGCCTCTAAAATCCGGCTGCATCTCCACACCCCACTGGGGGATTAGAGTTTCAGCTGCCAGTTCTCCTGACAGGTCATTTTCCTTTTTTTGGATGCCTCTCACTGGAGCCTCCTTACACAGGCCCCGGGGGGCTCATGCACGGAAACGTCAGTGCCCTGGTCTCTGCAGGGACGGGACACCGGCAGGGCCACCCTCCAGGTTGTGCCCTCCTGGGCAAGCTCCTGAGTACAGACATCTCCAGCCTGCCCTCTTCCTGCCCCCGTTCCTGCCACGTCCTCTTCCCCACCCTCCACCCTCCCTGCCTTGCTCTTTGCAGCCTGACACTTCAAAATGCAAGGTCCAACTTCAGCTGGATTTGGCCAGAAAATACGCATCCATCACAGCCATGACTTTGGAAGGAGAATGAAACTCACAAACCCTCCTCCAGGAGGCTCCCAGCCGGGAGGAGGGCAGCTCCGCTCCCCTCCCCAGAGTGATGAGCGAAGGGACAGATGACTTCGAGCTGCCCAGGGCCCCCCTTGAGCCCAGGGCAAGGGGCCTAGCCAAGGTCTGAGTTATGCTGGGCAGATCAAGTCTGACAGGCCGGCACAGCCGCCTTCCCCGAAGCTGCCTAATGAGGCGCTTCCAGTGAATGGCTGCAAGGAGAGGAGGCCAAGAGCATGAGGACGTCAGGGGACCAGCTCAGTCCTGGAGCAGCTGACCTCGCCGTGCCTCGGCCCGGCAATCCATTGCAGCTCAGCCTGGCAGCTCTGGACTGCTCCAGTGTTCATGTTTCCCAAGAGCTGTGCCCTTTCAGAAAAAGGAATGTCAGGTGGCCCCCAAATAAAAGGGGGTGCAGTTAAGAGCACCTTGGGAGTGACAGAAAGGGAGGCACAGTCATCTTGCAGATACAGATGGGATTTCAATAAAAACAGGCACATTTATTGCACACACGCTGTTTCAGGCTCTGTCCTGGGCCCTAGCGGTTCTGTCACGGTACAATCATGGTCACTTTCGTGTGGGGAGGTCAGACAGCTGCTAAATGGCACAATCTGGGTTCGTACCCAGCCCTGCCTGAGTCCAAAACTATGCTTCTCCCTGAAATGTCCTGTCATCCCCATCTCTGACCACCTGCTCCAACCAACCCACGCATCCCAGCAACATGAGGACCAAGGTCTGGCGGGGCTAAATGCCTTCCCCGGATCACTCAGCAAATGGATGGAGTCGAGTCCCTGCATGGCCCACGTGAAAGTGGGTGAAGGCGGAGGAGGGGAAGGAGGAAGAGGCTGGATCCAGACGACAGTGGAGACGACCCTGCTAAGGCTGAGGGATGGAGTGGGTGGGGTGGGCAGGGATGGAGCAGGAAGAAGGGAAATGAGGAGGGAACTGTTTGAGGAGAGCTGGGCATGATCTGAGCTGTTTCTGTGCAATAATTCTACCAGTTGCATAAGACAGGGCTGGCAGGAGAGGAAGGCTGAGGATGGGGCTGAGGCTTGGGAACGGGCAGGAAGGTCCAGGTGGGCTCCAGAGGAGGGCTGAGCCTGGAATGGTGGTGGAGGGATGGCGAGGGGAGGCATTTCTCAGGCAGAAGTGAGGACAGGTGCAGGGGAAGGTGGTCTGGTGTTTCTGGAGGTGGAGAAGAGCAGGCCCATCAACCCAGCAAAGAAAAGCAGAGAAAAAATGGGTCATCCTGGCAGGGGCTGGGTTCAAAGAAAGCTGGGTAGACACTGGGCAGGACAACCCAGGGCTAGGAATGTGGACTTAGGATCCACTCTGCATATTCAGCATTCATTCCTCCACTCAGGAAATATGTACTGAAACCCCCTGTTTCAGGCTCTGGACTAGATGCAGAGGGAGACAAAGATGACTTTTGGTCATTGCACCGATGAGCTCAGACTCCCCATCACCAGGGATGGCGGCTCAGAGTCCTCACTCCCTCCTTCCTCCGAGACAAGCCCCAGGATGCCCTCATCTCAACCCTCTGGCCTCAGTCCAGCTCCAGCACCCCATCCATGGCCCTCATATCCATTATCCCATCTCCATCCTCCCCCATCTCTATTCACGCTCCATCACCCCCACCTTCATCTACATTCCCCTCCTCCATCACCCCCTTCTCCAGCCATCCCCATCTCCAACATCCCACTTCTCACTACCCTCATCTCCATCTCCCATCTCTAGATACCCGGGTCTCATCCACCTCCATCTCCCTCATCCTCATCTCCATCCATCCCCCATCCCTACCCACTCCCATCTCCGGCCGCCTCCATCTGCCCTATCACCCTCCACCCCATCTCCATCACCCTGTCCCCAGCCATCCCCCATCTCCATCACCCTCATCCCTGTTCCAACTCCATCTCCACCCACCTCCATCTCCATACACTTCCATCCCTCAGGTAGGTCTGGGTGTGGATTTCTCTTCACTGGATCTCTATCTGGTTGCCTGTGTGCATCACCTCCCCACTTGGACTGGTGTGACAGAAGTCACCCCCACCACACACACACACACAAACACACACACACACACACACACACACACACACACACACGGCCCATTATGCAGTAGATGCTTAGCAACCAAATAAAATAATCTTGATTACTATGCTTCTTTGTTAGCTAATAAAGTTCCCCACTCACAAATAACCATTAAACTGTTTCAAGTTGTTGTTGTTGTTGTTTTTTAAAGCAACCTAACTGCCCACATTTGTGGCTGAAGGTAACTCTTTGGGATCAGCTCCTCCGTTTTGTTTTCACATTCATTCAACGACAGCGGTCCCCCTGGGTGCAGATACAGAGATGAATCTGCCCCCAAGTGGCTCACAGGGGGATCCAGGAATGCAAAGAGGAAGACTGATAACATGTGATAGATGTGTGTGGCAGGGGTACCTAAGGAATGGTTCTACCAAGAGGAGGAATCCAGGAAACCTTCCCAGTGGTGGGCCAGGAAGGAGCTTCCTTGAGAGCTGGGTGAGGCCAGCCAAGTGGAGAGAGGTTTGTTCTGCAGAGCAGAAGCTGGGAGATTGAGGCCATAACCCTGGGTATGTATGGGGAGGCTGAAGTATATTGATTTGCTTGTTTGGGAGGTTTGGGGTATCTGCCAACCTGTTCTTAACATAAGGACCAAGCTACGCAATCAGTCTTATTGGATTCCGGAGCTTTCTAATCACATTATCATTCCAAATCAGTTCTTCTGGGCAACATTCCCAGCCCTTAAACTGTCTGGCACCGGTGCCCAATTGACTTCCGGAGTCTGAGCTCTGCCTGGCAAACCTGCTCCCTACCACCACCTCAGAGTCCTGCCAGCGTCCATCCCTCTTCCCAGGAACCACCCCCTGCACTGATTCCACCTCCATCCACCTTCCCCAAAGTCCACCACACTCTTCTAATTTTGGGACTCCTTTGGTACCTCCCTTGGGGTGTGAATTGTGTTCTGGCTGGTCAGTTGGATATTCAAATATTTCTTAACCCCTTTGTAGGAGGGAGCACGGCATAGTGGATGAGAGGGCAGTCTCTGGAGTCAGAGTACTCCAGCAGGAGGGCAAGAAAGGAGCTGGAAAGCTTCCTGGAGGAGGTGACCAAACTAGGTCTTGAAGGGGGAATAGGAGTTTGCAAGATGAAGACAGAGGGAGGAGGAAAGGAAATTCAGTAAGAGAAAGTAGCACAAGCAAAGGGTGGAGGATGGGGAATTCTAGGCCTATTCGGATACTGGTAAAAGGCTGGATCAGATGAACTGCCCACATAGTGTCCAAGAAGGCAGCCGCATCAGAGGCCCTCCAGCAGAGGCTGGCCCTGCGATCACCCCAATGACCCAATATCTTTAGCTGTCTCAACGCTCCAAAACACCAAGGCATCCCTTAAAGCGTTTTCTAACTGACCTTACCACGGAGGAGAGTTCTGGCTGGACCCTCCTTAGCCTCCTCCTCCCCTCCTTTCCTGGGGCTCCAAGTCTGGGATTCTATCAGCTGTCTTTTTTTTTTTTTCATTCATTCACTGATCATTATCCTCCACCCTTCCGACGCTTCAGACAGGCCGTCCATTTAATTTTGTAAAACTATAACAGCATGCTGAGTTCTTTCAGGATGCAATCGGAGTGTGATAGGTTCTGGGGAATGTTTTTCCTGAGCGGTGAAAAATTTAATTTTTTCCCCCAGCATCGAGATGTGTCAAACATAATTTATGCCTGGACATAATTCATCCCTAAAGATAAATATTGAAACCCAAGAGAGGAGAGACGGCTGCAGAATTTCCAGGGGCCGGGGGTAGGCGAGGGGGTCTCCCTTCCTGATCCCACCAGTGGAGGGGTGAAAAAAGTGTAAACCAAACGCAAGCAAGTAGCTAACTCCAGGTCTGGGCCTGGTCTCCTGGCAAAACTGCTGCAGACTTTTTTTTTTTTTTTACAGGCCTCTTTTGTGTCTGTTGAACTGTTGCTCTGTCTTGCATAAAATCTCTGGCCATAGAAGTCTTCAATTAAAGTCACCTGCTGGTCTTTGTCAGCTGAGCTTGACGCTGTCAAATCAGGCAGAGCTCCTTAAGCCAATACAAGTCATTAAGGAGGAGGTGAATTAGAGATCCGACATGGCGGACAGGAGCCATCCATAATCAATTGATATCTTCCTCCGCTGGAGGCGGGGTCTCGAGGAGCCCCTTCCCCACTGGCCTCATCCGCCGGGGCCTCTACCCCTGGATCTAATTAGGCTGAGGTTCAGCAGGTCCGAGGCTGTGCTGAAAGGCCGTCAGTAGGCGAGCCCATTAATAACTCGCCGGTGCCCTGCCTATTGTAATTGTCAGGCTGCAATTTACAGTAATCCTCCGATGCAAAAGCCTACATCGCCGCAGCTGATTGGAAATTCATACAGCCATTTGAAAGAGAAAAGCACAAGATGCATGGGTTAAAAGGCCAAAGCATGCAAGTGTGTGTGTTGAGTGACAGACATTTTAGTACTAGCCTGGGACCATATTTTAAAAGGTCACTGAAAACTCTTGGCTTGGGCCCTCTGACAAACAATGTACGTTCCATATATTTATTTGCCATCTCTTTGTTTTTACAGCAAGCAGAATAAATGAGTTAAATGACGTTGTGCGGGCCTGCATATTGTCAGCACAGGTTATAAGTCATTATTAAACTCCATCAAATCAAACCAAACCCGGTCAAGGCAATGAGACTAAAAGTTATTTGCATTCCTTCTGTCATAAAAAATCATATCCCCTTACTCAAGACTTTCGTTTCTTTATTAAATGCAGCCACAAGAGTATTTCAGGTCTGGCAATATAAGCTCAGGGAAGCCTTCTCCGTATAACTCAGTGTAACTGCCTAGACCCTATTCCACTAAAAAGTCCCAGTTGAGCGTATCTGGGCACTCAATCAAGACATACATATTACTTTTAAATAAGATTAGCCTTTATATTTTGCTGCTTAAGTTAAAACTTTTCATGTCATTCTCTACTTTTATGTAAACTCCAACATAATTCTGTTTTAGCAAAATACTTCAAACAAATTAAAAACCTCAAGTCGAGCGTGTCCTTAACAAAAACTTTCTTAATGGAATCGCAGTGTGTTTGCTGACACTAAAACACTTTTAAATAAGATGGATTTTCCCTCCATTTCCCTGCATTTGTAATTATGGCCGTGCAGAGCTGGGTTGCGATGGCAAAAGCAGCTATCTGGACGCCAAATATGATTTGACCAATAACTTAACCAGTGATCCACAGCAATTGTGTAAAAATTCGTTTGTCCCTGTCTCCAATTGGGCTCTGCATTAGTTGTGAAATGGAAAGTGATAGACTGGGACTATTGGCGGGAGGAGTATTGGGAAGCCAGAGGGTAGGTGGGGGGAAGTGCGGGGCAAACGTGTCCCACTGAACGCCCCTCATTTGGCAGATCACAAAGGCTGTTGATCATGGTATCTTTCCGAACTTGACGAATGGCTGCAAGGAGGTTAGGGAGTCAAAGTAAAGAACTGGACTCTGCAACCATTCCTAATCCAGAAAAGAGGTCATGGTCATTATTATGGGAGTGTGAGGATTGGAAAAGCAACGATGTTGAAAAGTGAACTACAAGCCTTTCAGTGCTCAGTCCAGGCCACTGACCAGACAAAAGGGAACTGAAGCTGTGTCCGTTCTGTCTGCATTCTCACATCCATTCAATGTATTCAGTGGTACCTGCAGCCCAAAGCAGCTAATACTCCTTACATCTTACTCTTCCACCAGGCACTTCCACTTGGCAAAGACATGTGGCAAACTGCCTGGGCACTGCCCACCTTACCCCCAGATTTCCTACATGTTATCTCATTGAGGCCACCAATGATCCTCCAAGACAGGTAGAATTACCATTCCCCTGTGACAGTGATCTAAAGGAAAGCTGTGGGGTCACACCTATGGGGTGGCAGTCAGGATTCTAAGCTGCCCCCAGGATTCCCACCGCTTGGTAGGAATACCTTGCGTATTTCTCGTCTTGAGTATGGACAAGACCAGGGAACATGAGGTGTTGCTGTTGTGGTCAGGTTATGTTACGCGGCAAAGGTGCAAGGATTTTGCAGATGTAATTAAGGTCCCTAATCAGTTGACTCTGAGTCAGGTATATTATTCCTAGGTGGGTCACAGCCTTCCCTGAAAAGAAGGATCTAAGTAGGAGAGTTCTCCTGCTGGCCTTGAAGACACAAGCTGCCAGGAGCTTGGCATCAGTGAAAAAATGAACGTTGCCAACAACCATGTGAGCCTGGGAGCATCCTGAGCCCAGATGACACCTCGATTGCAGCCTCATGAGACCTGAGCAGAAGACCCACCTAAGCTGGTGCCCAGACTTCTGACCCACGGAAACTGATAACTAATTCATGTTGTCTTGACCTATCAAAGGCACAGTTACTTGCCGCAGTAGAAACCAATATGCCTGGCTAGTAATGAACTCAGGTTCTCCTGTCCACCAGCCTGGTAAACTTTCCCCAAGATTCACACTGTGGTCATATTTCAACCCCATATATGTACCCCTTCCTCATATTCACAGTCTACACATCAAATATAAGCTTATTTTTAAGCTGCTCTTATTCAATCATTTTCTCACCCTAAAATATACTCTGAAATATACTAAAATCCACTTCTTGATTTGGCTACTGCTGTGAATATTATCAGGGCTTCCCCAGTGGTTCAGTTCAGTTCAGTTCTGTTCTGTTGCTCGGTCGTGTCTGACTCTTTGCAACCTCATGAACTGCAGTACGCCAGGCCTCCCTGTCCATCACCAACACCTGGAGTCCACCCAAACCCATGTCCATTGAGTCAGTGATGCCATCCAAGCATCTCATCCTCTGTCATCCCCTTCTCCTCTGTGGCTCAGCTGGTAAAGAATCTGCCTGCAATGCAGGAGACCTAGGTTTGAGCCCTGGGTTGGGAAGATCCCCTAGAGATGGAAATGACAACCCACTCCAGTATTCTTGCCTGGGGAGTTTCATGGAAAGAGAAGACTGGAGGGCTACTGGAGGGCTACAGTCTATGGGGTTGCAAAGAGAATATTATCTAAGAGCTTTCTTATAATACAAAAAAAAAAAAAAACCTACAATACCTTCTCTTTTTTTCATTTCAAAGGCCTGTGAACAGCAGCATATTTGACACCAATATGAAATTTGCTTGTTAAGCCCATAAAAATTAGTACCTTATGAGAAAAATCATACCTTTAAAAACACCTGACTAAATATTTCATAAATGCAATGCACACCAAATTCCTACCGTAGATTCACTGGATTTACAACCATCAAACTATATTAAACTTACAATATCAAGATTTATCACCTATTAAATGGAGTCTCGTTTTAGTAATATCTCGCATTTGATCCCAAAGGATCTCAAATACCTTCGACCCTTCACCAGGGCACTGCGCCGTAATTCATAACGAGGTAATCAAAACCCTCATTGTAAGGCTGCCGCCGTCACATTCGGGGATTAGCTCACCTATCAAGGAAAAGTAGCCAGAGCTGGGAGAGAAGGCAGCTGCTTTACAGAGCGCAGAAGTGGTACCAAGATGCAGGCCTCAGGGAAAAACCCTGCAGAGAACCACAGATGTAAAGTCAGAGGGTCCAAGCCAGCTTCTGGCTCATTGGTTTTCAAACATTAGTTTTGGCAGTAGGGCCCTTTCTTCCCACAGCCCATTGTAAGAAAGCTCAGTAAACAGAACAGATACTATTGGAATGGCTCCGCCTTCTGCAGGGCACAAGGGAGACCCTGTTTCTACTCCCGTGGCCCCTCGCCTTGGCTACACATTGCGATCATCTGGGCAACATGTTTTTTAAAACGCAGATGCCTGGGCCTCACCCCAGACATTCTGATTTCAGTCATGCTAACTCAGATTCACTGGTGTGGCTGAACGCCCCCCCAGTGTGTGAGGAACCCGAGGAACCCAAGACTCTGTGAGATTTGCTTAAGGAAACACAGGTTTAAAGCTACAAGGCAGAAAAATATAGCCTGCTCTCAGTATGTTTGCAAGGATGTCATTATCTACACTGACACTGTAAATCTGGGTTAAAATGTGTGAGTTAATTTTGAAGATTTATAGTGATCTCTTCCCTGAAATGGCCATATAACATGACCCACGTCTCAGGAGGCTCCCCGGATCAATCATGCAGAAGAATTACATGGTCTGTTAAGGAGCCTACGAATGTCAGTGGAACCATGGACCAGTAGACAGTGAGACATTCTGTGAGAAGCTTCTACTCATCCCTCAAAACCCAGCTCAAGTGTCATCCCCTTCCATAAATGTTCCATTAATTCTCCAGTTTTCTTCCTTGTTGCCCTGGCCAGCCCTTTATCGCAGGCATCACTGGATTGAAACTATTTGGTTATACACAATTTTCCCCACCATAATTTGAGCCCTGAATGTAGCGTCTGTGTTTTCTTTTCAAGGACGGCAGCAGCATTTCTGCATATCCTTGTGTGTTAGTCATTCAGTCATGTCCAGCTCTTTGAGGCCCCAGGGACTGTAGCCCACCAGGCTCCCCTGTCCATCGGATTCTCCAGGCAAGAATACTGGAGTGGGTAGCCATTCCCTTCTCCAGGGCACCTTCCCAATCCAGGGATTGAACCTGGGTCTCTTGTGCTGCGGGCATATTCTCTACCATCTGAGTCACCAGGGAAGCCCCTCTGTATCTTTACCCATCTGTAAATCTTTACCTACCCTTGTGTGAAACACAGGGACAGTGCTTAGAACAGTAAGCACTCACTAGACGTTATTGATCATTGTAACCTGTGGCCACATCACTCCACCTGGCACTTGATTATATTACCTGGTTTAACTGTCTTCCAGGCAATTAGCCTCCAAAACTATCAGGTTGCTTTAAGATCTGTCTCCCCTCCCACTCCCATTACATTCCACTGGAATGTAAGCTTCTGTGAGAGCTAAATGACTCCCAATCCCACTGACTCTAGGAGCCCAGACAGGGTTGACCATAGTGGATGGTGAAGTGACATTTGTGGATGAATGCACAGCTGATGAGTCGAGTGAAAGAGCAAGATCATGACCCTGGCCTCTAGGAATTCATGGTCTTGACCAGCCATGACTCAGATCTCTATCACTTCTGCATTCACAAATTCAAGTTCTGTGGCTTTGAGTATTATCAGCCGTTAGACTCTCTGCCAACTCCGTTAGCATATAGAGAGGAGGGAGAGGCTGTGGGAGGTTAATGACTTGGCTGAGGTGCAGGCTTCCGGGTATAGGCTGACTGGCTTCTTACAGCATCCTTGGTACAGGAGGGTTAAAGCTACATCGCCCTGGGGGCGTGTCTGGGACTCAGGAATTCCAGATGCCTCGAAACACTCAGACCACTAGCTTACAGGACCTCCTCTTTGTCAACAAACTTGGTTTTAGTGAGCTTTAGTTCTGGAAAGCCTCGATTTTCTATTTATAAACATAACCTCAAGTTGGAATTCTAGCTTGTTAAGAGAACTGATTCAGCCCTTTATTCCAAAATAGGTAAATACAAGTAAAAATAACTAACCACTAAACAAAAGCCAAAGTGGCCTCAAGGCTGTTAAAAGAACGTAAAGCTCAAACACACTTTCCCATAAAAGCAACTTGCATCCCACTGTGTCTGCCCACATTCGAGCCTGGGCTCAGGATGGGGGCTGCCCCAGAGAGCATGATGCCCGTTTGGGCAAGAGCACGGCTGGCTGTCGCCTTGCTTGTCTTCATGGAACAGCGTGTGGATTGTGGCTGGACCCATTTAACAGGCCGGCCCACTAGACCTTGCAGCCAAACCAACACAAGGTTCAAAGCTGTGATTCAGAGGTGCTACCTGTCTTCTCAAGAACCACCTTCTCCACCTAGGTCAGCTTCACATGGGATATTTAGTAGCTGCTTTAAGATGTATATTCTGGACTGAGGAGTATGGATATGCTTGTCACAGCCCATCCTATTCCCAAGATCCATGGCAACGACTGTAGAGATGTCTTAACAGAATAGGATGGAGTGTGAGGGGAACCAGGGCAGAGGGAAATGAGAAACTGCTAATACAAACACAGGCTTTTATTCCCAGAAAGTTAACTACCCGTTGGTTTGGCCGCAGCCTGTCTTCCCCACTGGCATGAGACTGCCTATGAGAAGGCCGTCACACCCCCACTGCTCTGCCCCCGGTGCCTAGAAAGTACCATGAACAGATGGTGCCCCACAAATATTTCAGTGAACACGAGACCCTCAGGCCTGCTGCAAATCTGGCTCTGAGCTGCCAGACAGTCAACTCAATGGACATGATGAGTTTGAACAAACTCTGGGAGTTGGTGATGGACAGGGAGGCCAGGCGTGCTGCAGTCCATGTGGCCACAGAGGCAGACATGACTGAGCAACTGAACAACAAAGCACAAAGGGAAAGAAAAGCAGTTGCAAACCTGATCTTCAGGGAAAAGCACAGGCTCTCTCAGGCATTTCTCCACAGGGCTTTCAGGTCTTCGTGAAGCAGCTATGTCCGACTGGCCAGGAGACACTCTCCACCCAAAGCGATGACGCGATGTTCGGATCAGGTCCTGTTCCCCTCGGCCAAGACGCTGGACAAGGCAGGGATCCTCCTCACTCTCACACTCTGCTGCCCCCTCACCCCCAGCCCCTTCTGACCCTGCCCGTCATCCGTCTCCTGGAGAATCAGCACCTGCAAACAGGATACAGAGCACGGAGCTGAGGTCAGCACTGAGGCTCTCCAGTGGCCAGTGTATCTAGAATGCAGTCCTTTCATTCCAGAGGCTCACAGATGGTGAGAGGTTGGGGGTGATGGGGTGAGCTGTACTGTGAGAAGGGTAGGGGTCTGTGGTGGACACCCAGGCTGGGGCTGGGGCTGGGTATGGGAAGTTATGTCCCAGGGGCCTGGGGGCTAGCTCTGTCTGCAAGGAAGGGCAGCCGTGGATGAGGAAAGAGGTGGAGGAGGCAGGATTGGTTTTAGGCAGAGTCAGCAGCACACAAAGGTCCGTCTAGTCAAAGCTATGGTTTTTACAGTACTGATGTATGGATGTGAGGGTTGGACCAAAATAAGGCTAAGCACCAAAGAACTGATGCTTATAAACTGGTGTTGGAGAAGACTCGAGAGTCCCTTGGACAGCAAGATCAAGCCAGTCCATTCTAAAGGAAATTAGTCCTGAATATTCACTGGAAGGACTGATGCTGAAGCTCCGATAATTGGCCACCTGATATGAAGAACTGACTCATTAGAAAAGACCCTGATACTAGGAAAGATTGAAGGCAGAAGAAGGGGACGACAGAGGATGAGATGGTTGGATGGCATCACCAACTCTATGGACATGAGTTTGAGCAAACCGGGATATGGTGAAGGACAAGAAAGCCTGGCGTGCTGCAGTCCATAGGGTCGCAAAGAGTCAGACACAACTCAGCAACTGGACAACAATAGGAGCACACAGAACAGACTCCTTGTGGATGGGATTATCGGGAAGTCAAGGTCCATTGTGCTGAGACGGCCAAGGTGCAGACCTCAGGAGAAGGAGAACGTCCTGGAGTGTGTCCTGCTCTGGAACTGTCAGTAAACAAGCTCTGGACCAGAAAACACATCTGATGGGGCTTTACTGTGACTGCCCATTGCAAGTCACGTGTCCCCAGGACCACAGGACTCACCTATGACTGGGAGCCCAAGCGACCCAGTGATCAGAACTCTTAGGGTCCCTTCCGGTGCAGCAACCGCAGGGGCTGCTTGTCGCCTTCATGTGTGACAGACCACAGGTGGGGCACCATCAGAGTGCCCTGGCACTCTGGGCACCATCAGAGACGTGGTTCACCAAAGCTCGCGGGCCCTTGGCAGGGCAAGTCTTCATGTGTGTTGCTCAGCATGCTGCCTTCTAAGATTTACTGCGAAGTTTATCTGTGGTCTAATAAGTTTGGGAAACACAGCCCTCTCTAGGAAAGGCCCAAGGCACTTCAGCTTAATAAAGGACCTGAGAAGTCCTGCAAAGAACACTGTGTTTAACCCATACATCCTCAAACTTAATTATGGAAACTTTTTTTTTTTTTTTTGCCATATCATCCCTGGAATCTAAGTCTTGAACTCAAGGGTTAAGTCAGGCACTGAGTGGAAAGTGGGGATGGTTGAAAGGCAATGCTCAGAATAGCAACAAAAAAACCCAGCAACCCCCAACATTAGTAAGCAACTCACAAAATTATTCTCCAAAATTGTTAGAAAAAAATTTCAATTCCCTGGTGGCTCCGTCAGTAAAGAATCCGCCTTCAGTGCGGGAGAGCTGGGTCTGTTCCCTGGGTTGGGAAGACCGCCTGGAGGTGGGCATGGCAACCCACTCCAGTATTCTTGTCTGGAGAACCCCCATGGACAGAGGAACCTGGCGGGCTACAGTCGATGCGGTCGCAAAGAGTTGGACACGGCAGTGACTAAGCACACAGGACTCAAATACTGCCTGATCATCCGAAAGCTTCCTGCCGACTCGGAGGTTATGCACGCACCACCTACCACACCCAGTCCCCCGAACAGGGAAAGCGGGGAGGAGGTCACCAAGCTCGGGAAAGATCCTGTTCACTCTGCAGGGCACAAATCCCATCATGGGCCATGCTTCTGTTGCGAGGCTGTGTGTGTGTGCGTGTTGTGTGTGCGCGCACAGAGAACACACACTTTGGACTGAAGTCCAGCTTCCCTCACATTTTGGTTCTGTTACAAGGATACCTTAGAGCATAACGGGAGAGGCTTTACTGAGGGAAAAGTGCTTTCTTTTCAAAATATAGCGAATGCAAAAGCAGGACGGGAAAAAAGCAGGACATTAAAATAAACGCCTGCTACTTGCTGGACCAGGAAGAGTGTTACTTAAAACTAGGAACCGATGGCTTCTCCTACCAAGACCACTGACCTTGTGCATAGACCCAAAATGGCCGCTGGGCATGTCCCTAGTTTTTCAGACTAAAGTGAGTTGAGTAACAGGGTAATGGTGGGTTTTAACCCTGGCTCTCTAACAAAGACCATGAATCTTCTTCTCAAGAGCTACTAGGGTTACATACAAAACAAAGAAACAAATCCTGCAGTTGGCGCCCGTGTTGGTTATGAGTCACCAGCCATGGTTATGGGTTTCTCCTCAAATGTGAAAACCCTGTGACATCCACATACATTCACGCATTTCCATCTTTATCTTAAAGGAGCCACGTATGTTAGAGAATTACTGAATGATGGTTAACACTCTTTTTTAAGGAAACAGGTGTTCAAGGTCTTACTGCGACCTCAGGTAAGTTATTTCCCTTCTCTGTGCCTCGTTTTTCCCATCTGTAAAATGAGGGTTACAGTAAGTGAATATCTGCTGCGGGCTTTAGGATGTGCAGGGCACCGTGCCCAGCATTTTACATGAACTCTCACTGAATCCCAGTGTCCCTTCCTCAGGGAAAAGGCTAGGACGTGAGGCTCAGAGTGGTTTAATAACTTGCCCGAAGTCGCACAGTGCTGGAAACCAGACATTCTGACTCGTATTCTCCATGTGAATGTCTATGCTCTACTTCCCTCCAAAAGCGGCCGTTTCTGTAATCATGGTGAGGAGTAAATGGCATAAAATGTGTGCAACATTTAGTATAGATCAGGCACCTACTACATGTTCAATAAATCTTAGCTAGTATAGGTCTCAGAGCCCTAATCTGAAATCCCAGAGGCCAATGTACCTTGCAATTTAGAATTTTTCAGGAGAATTTTCAAGGGAATAAAAAGGTAATGCACAGAATGGAAAGATGTATTTGTAAATTATAAACTTGATAGAGGTTTAATATCTAAAATACATAAAGAACTCCTTAAAACTCAACAACAAAAAACCACCCAATTCAAATGGGAAAAGGGCTTGAAGAGGCAGTTCTCCAAAGATACACACATGGGCAAAAAGCACAGAGCTACAGAAGATAGCACCTCAGAGACACCAGGGTAACTATGATCAAAAATAGAAATGAAAGCCAGAGTTGGTGAGGATGTGAAGAAACTGGAACCTTTGTGTGCTGCTGGTGAGCATGTAAAACGGCGCAGTGCTATGGAAAACAGGATGGCAGCTTCTCAGAAAACCACACAGAATTATCGTGAGCTAGCAATTCCACTCCTGGATACACACGCTAAAGTATTGTAAGGTGTTCAAAGAGGTACGTGTACACTTACGGCAGCAATAATCACAATAACCAAAAAGCGGAAGCAACCCAAATGCCCAGCGGCAGACAAATGGGTAAACAAAATCTGCTCTATACTGTTGTTGTTCTCGTGCAGTTGTGTCCAACTCTTTGCGACCTGATGAACTGTAGGCCACCAGGCTTCTCTGTCCATGAGATTTCCCAGGCAAGAATACTGGGCTAGGTCACCATCTGCTTCTCCAAGCGATCTTTCTGGGCCAGGGATCACACCCACATCTGCACTGGCAGGCGAATTCTTTACCCCTGAGCCACCTTGGAGGCCGTGCTCCACAAACATACAAAGAAATGGTACTCAGGCCTAAAAAGAAGGAAATGCTGACACACGTCACAACATAGCTGGCTCTTAATAAACAAGCCGGATGCTGGAGGACAAATGTTGCCTGATTCCACTTATATGTGTTTAAGTACCTAGAACAGTCGGACTCAGAGACAGAAAGGATTGATGTAATAGAACAGGTGGACACCTAGACTGGGGTAAGGAAGGGATGGGAGTTAGTGTTTAACAGGGACAGGGTTCAGGTTTGGGATGAAGAAAAGTTCTGGAACCAGGTTCTGATGGTTGCAGAACAATGAATGTGAATGTACTCAGTGTCAATATGTTCTAAACTTATGGCTCTATGGTGAGTTTTATGTGTGAATTGCCACAGAAGAAAAAAAAAAAGAAACAAGATCTACAAGTTGTTCCCACATGGCCTTATACACAGGTCAGGAGCGCTCCTGGCTGCCTGTCTGCCATGAAGGCAACCCTTGCTCCTGGTATCTATGCAGAGGTCACAACTCGGTCCCCACACCACGGGGCTAGACCAGCATCTGCCACTGCACCCAACACCTATGGAAAAAGGAAAAGTTCACTCCTATCTGGATCCTTTCCACGCACACCACGACCTGTACGCTGACCTGTGTGGCCTGCCTGTGTCCCCTCTTCCAGCCACAGGAGGGGCCGGCCAGGGGAAGGGAGAGGGCTGTGGTCTCAGGCGTGGTCTGTACCACGCAGTGGATCCCGGGCAGTTAACACTGTTGTGGGCAAGCACACAACGCTGAGCAAAAGCCCTCAGGAAGAAAACACACATATTGCAGGACAGCACGGAGATTCCTTAAAAAACTAGGAATACAACTACCATGTGACCCAGTCAGCCCACTACTAGGCAAATACCCTGAAAAAACCAAAATTGAAAAAGACACACATACCCCAACGTTCACTGCAGTGCTATTTACAATCGCTAGGACACGGAAGCAACCCAGATGTCTATCGACAGATGAATGGATAAAGCAGCTATGGTACATATATACCATGGAATATTACTCAGCCATAAAAAGGAACATATTTGAGTCGGTTCTAATAAGGTGGATGAACCTACAGCCTATTACACAGGAAGACAAATATCACATAGAAATGCATATTATCTGGAATTTAGGAAGACAGCACTGATGAACCTATCTGCAGGGCAGCAGGGGGGATGCAGACATAGAGAACAGACTTATGGACACGGGCGGGGGCAGGAAGGAGAGGGTGGGATGGAGGGAGTAACGTGGGACCACATACACTACCATCTGTAAAATACAGACAATGGGAACTTGCTGTACGACTCGGGGAACTCAAACAGGGGCTCTGTGACACCCTAAAGGGGGTGGGTTGGGGTGGGAGGTAGGTTCAAGAGGGAGGGGACATATATATATCCCTACGGCTGATTCATGTTGATGTATGGCAGAAGCCAACACAGTATTATAAAGCCATTCTCCTTCAATTAAAAACAAATAAAATTTTCAAAAAACACGTACTTTTTCTCCTTCAGTTTAGAGAAGTCAGAGGGAGAGAAAAGGAAGAGATTAATTTAAACCCTTATGAAAGAAAATGGAATTTTTTTTTCTCATTTTAAGAAACTTCTACTTGTCGTCTTGCTCCTCCAGCCAAGTCATTCCTTTTAGTGCCTGGTTTACTGAGTTACGAGAAGGTTAGCTCAAAGCCTGAAATAATAGAATTCTTTCTTAACCGATAATATACTGAAAGTGTCTCCTAAAAATCTAGAAGCTTGAGCATTTTGTCCACTTGACTTCAGAATAACTAAATTTACTTAAGGAATGTGTCAAACGTGCCATAAATAATCCAGGACCTGGAATCCATCAGTCAACGTGGCAGAATTTCAGAAAATCACACTGGCATTAT
Organism: Oryx dammah; assembly: GCF_014754425.2. Classification (NCBI taxonomy): domain Eukaryota; kingdom Metazoa; phylum Chordata; class Mammalia; order Artiodactyla; family Bovidae; genus Oryx; species Oryx dammah. Next base: position 9,937,694 of record NW_024070200.1, on the reverse strand, counting down.
TTAAGTCTGAAAAGAACAAGGCAAGTGTTAGTTGATAACGCTACCAGCAGATGAAGTAGAACTCTACTGGTGCATGACATAGGACTTGGTAAACAACATTTTATCCTTTTAAAGGACACATTTTCAGGTGACTATGAAATCAAAACATTTTAAAGATAATTTCTGCTACAACTATCTAGGTGCTATCATCTACTCAAAGTGAATCAAAACAAGAAAATAAAAAGTCAAAAGGACACAAAGTGAACAGACCATAACTTTATTGGAAATTTACTTGGCTACAATTATTACAAAAAAAAAAACAAAAACAAAAAACGACTAAAGGTAATCGTGACCCTTAAGGTGCAGACTGCGAATTTCTGCAGCGTGATTTCTGTACGAATGAATCACTTCATGTTCCTTAAAAACAGCTGCAGCATGTGATGGTAAGTGTTTTATTGTCAATCAAATTATATATGTTAGTCTTACTTGATTTTAGTCATTTTTCTTTCATTCTATTTACAGCAGAAAAGCCAGAAATTTCACCTTCTGTTCAGCTTTGCATTTTTGCTACGTAACCTGCTGCTGCAGTGAATTCTGAGTACATCTAGAAAATTTAAGTGGTGGGTGATGTCCAAATAAAAATGGACTAGAGGGGGGAAAAAAAACAAAAACACAATGATTAAAATATATTTACAAGTTAGTTTCAAAACATCATTTTCACCTCTAGTGGAAAATACAATAGTCTCAATGCAAATTCCCTAGGTATTGCTACTGGCAAATTCCAACAACTTTTAAAATCATTTCAATATTCTTGGTCTTAAACATATCTTTAAAATTTCTCATGTACAATATAAAATAAAGAAATTTATTTGGAAATAATTAAGTTCCTGAAAAGCAATCAGTGGTTGAAAAAATATACCTATTTAAATGTAATTAAAATAACCATATAGGTAATAAACAAGACATGAGTTTCAGTTCCGCAGCGAACACAAACTGGTTCAGGGCGCTAACGGAACTGCAGATGCTGGGTGAAATGAAGATATCAAGGTCTCAGTTTGGTGGCTTAAATGTTGTGTAAAAGGATTAGACGCCCTAACAGAGCAAGATAGAAAGTTTTAAATCAAGGGGGCCTGAAGACTGAACTGTGGTGGGTCTGCATCTCGGTCAGTCTCTGCACTCTGCAGTCACCGGCCAACGTCAGGTGATGACTCAGAGAGCCAACTGCCGTGTGAATAACTGTACTTATGAACTGAACCAACAGAACCAGAGTAGCCTCCAGTCTCTTGGTATGTAGGCAGGGTAGTTTGAATCTTTCTGAGGGCAAGCTATTATGAAGAGAGGAAAAATATTAGCATTTTAAAAGATAATTACAGGAGTGTTAGAGGTCGTTCTAAATTTAATCATTTCACATAATGTAAAAGAGAAAAGAAAAAGTTAACAAACATCTTTAAAACATAATTAAGAGTTCAGTTAACAAATCTTTGTCATACTTTCACAAACAGTAAAAATGCCACAGACAAAAATGACCTATTTAAGTTGTGCAAGTATATGACACATTGCAGGCATTATAATTATCTTTTTTTCAAATTCGGTTTATCAAAACAGCAGCGAGGCCAAACCACATTTTTTCCTCTCGGTTAAGCATATTTTCCTTGAAATGAGGTAAAGCATGGTACCAAGTGCAACGCTTATCTGTGCTACATGAACAGAACAGAGGAGGAAAAAGCTATTACAAAACGCAGCATAGTCAGGACTGCTGAAAGTATTATTTAAAAAAAAAAAATCAAAAAACATTTACAATGAAGGTTCATGCCAACTAACCTCCACACAATCATCGTAAGGAATTTCTGCAGTTGCTTTTCAAAACGTGCCCGCCCAGTCCTTCCCGAGTGTGCTGGCCGTACAACCACACCGCCCACCAGCGGGGACTCCAGATCACACCGGGTCTCACATGGCAATCACAGGAACAAAAGGACGACAGACAAGGTGGTCAAGTGGGGCGACAGAGAGCAATTTTTTTTTTTTTGTCCCTTAATTAAATGGATGCAAAACATTTCAGTAAGCTGAACTGGGGGAAGTTTACAGCATTAAAAAATCAGCAGCACAAAAGCATTCATAACCATTTCGTATATCTACATCAGAGTTTTGATTTTCCAACTTAAGAACCAGGGGATCAGAGATTGCTTCAAAGTGTGAGTCACAAACTAAAATCAGCTACTGTCCTCCAACCAAAAGGAGAAAAAAAAAAAAAGCAATAGCTAAAGTCTGCTGTTGATAAAACATTTTGAATGATAGCAGGAAATTTGAACCCCTGAGACTGTGTGACCTAATCTTATCCAAGTCTGAACTTTTTAGTATTAACAAAAAATACTCTTCTTAAGGTTACAAAATATATTGAGGCATTTTTCTCCCAACGGGGATTGTAACTGTGAAACAATCTGATTTTGGTGCCAGGAGGCCAGAGGACACCTCGACACTGGGATTAGTGCATTAGACACAAGGCAAGGCCCTAAACTCCTGGCAGCAGGTAGTTTATAATTATCAAGAGATTTGTGATACAGCTTTATCACGAATCACCCTCACAAGGAAAATTCATATCCAGCCTTACTTGTTAAGTGTACACATTTACAGTTATGTAATTCAAGAAGCGCTTGGTTTTACATTGTCAGGAGATCTTACATGGAGGTGTCTAAAAAAAAAATCAAATAGAAATCGAAGGTTCCGAATCAGAATTAAATTTTTAAAAAACATGTCCATCCAAATGAATTTGCTCTAAAGCTCATTTGGTAACTGAGATCTCAGTGGAAGTTTAAGGTTGGAGACGACAAATCACGTGGGAGAAGCGGAATGCTCCCTTCACTCAAGTCTCCTTAGAAAGCGGAGCGGACAGGTTTCTGGGTGCACGCGTGCAGAGGTGTTTCTCTGGGGGTGGGTGGCGCAGATAAAGCGAGAAGTACAGTATTCGACTGCAATTCAAAATATCAATGCAGCATTATATGAGGCGCCACGTTCAGAATGATGTGCTGGAAATTACGAGACGCCTCTGCTCAGCTTTCTTGAATTTCAAGCATAATTAAGGGGCAATTGCAGCAAAACTCTACTGGTACGTTGGTGGGAGTGCAAGACTGACCCACAGCTTTTAAAAAGGTAAATTAAGAGGTATTACAGTTACAGTGCAAAAAAAAAAAAAATTAAAATTTCAAGCATAATACATAAACATAGCACCAAATGGGGAGGGGAAAAAAATGCATGCAAAAGAAAAGAACTGAGGTATTTAAGTGAAGAGTGCCTACAAGTCTAATTAAAGAAACTTAGGCAAATGCCTAAAAGTGTCTTTTTTCTTCCTTTTCCAAAGATGGAAACAATGAGCTAGTTTACCTAAATTAATGGCCTAAATCACAGACGTATCAAAATTACGGCAGTTTATCGCAAACGTTGAACTTTCGTGGCGTTAACAGCGCAGCTTTGGTAGGTGAAGCATGCAGCACTGAGAAAGCACAGTGAGAAATGTGTGTGAGAAGACGAAGGGTAAGGTGCTCTGCTCTGCTTCTTTACGTAAGTAACCAATCCATTATAAGATCTGCAGCATATTTTAGGTGTGATATGTATAAAGTTTATTTTGTTAGAGCAACAGCCTACAGGGCAAGGTTTATTTGCCACAGACAATTTCCATCCGTGGAACTATCTAGCTGGAGGTTTCTAGTAAAAATGGGGTATTTAGCCAAAGATGATTCTTACAATGTATCTTTTAAAAAATCCATAGGTTACATATTCTGATTTTGAAAATGTCTTCAGTACACCTGACAGAAATTCTCATATAATCCTGTCATTAGTTAGGTTACAGCTATACTAGTGAGTCATTAAGTATCACGCTGTCCCGAGGTCTAATGCGTAATAAACGGAATGAAGGGGATGTGAAACGGTTTGTTCCAGAAAGATCAGAAGTGAAAGAATATCCACAAGGATTTTACTTTTAAGGCAAGAACCTCTTTTATGCAAGACAACATGGCATGAGGAAACTAGGATGTGATCTGCCAACATGCCGGCCCATACTGATCAACAATCTGTCCCTTACTAGGAAGTGCAATAGCGACCGGGAAGCATCGTCTCACGCGATGCAACGTGGAAAGAGAGATAGCACTGGCACACTCCTCTCTCAAACCGCATCCCTCTACTCGGCTTATCGACGCCGCAGGGCGGGCTCTGCCACGCACGCTGATGGGTGCCCAGAGCTCTCAACAGAACCCGTTGTCGGGGTGGGGGGGGGTGCTGTTTCAGGTTTAAGCTCCTTGGCCTCCTAACTCTAAGCAAAACCAACAGAAATTAAACTAAAATGAAACAAGACAAAAACAGTCAATCACTTTGAACACTTGCGAAAATGTCATCAGTAAAGCACTCTCGTGATTTAAACAAAGCAGAAGTGAGGAAAGAAGACGAGAAAGATTGTGTTTGCGCAAAAAACTAAAACTACGGTTAGTTCCAAAATTTTTTACATAGGTTAAATGTTTTATTCTGTAATCTATCTTGTTATCAAACAAACTTTACGTTCTGCCTTCAACTCGTTCCACTCACTATCAGTTTTAAATCATCCTTTTCAACTTAAATATTTTCCACCTTAATTCTGCTTTCCTTTTTTTTTTTTTTTTTTTTTTACTTTAAAAAGGGGTTTTCAGCTGTTGGGAACCTGAGGTTGATTAGCTTTGAGGCTTCGCAGGGCTCTTCTTGCTGCTGCAGACTTGGCAATCCTGTAACTTCGGCCAACGCCTTTGAACTTCCCCTTCCCGACCACTTCCACGGTGACTCTGACCTTGCCATCGTAGGTTCTCTCAGCTGGGCTGCAAAAGAGCCAAGCAGCTCGAATGAGAAGTCAGAAGGATTTATTGTTATTGGCAATCAGCACCGAGTACGTACTCTCAGGCTGAGTCCCCTGTAGAAGCTGACACCGCACAGAGGAACCGTGCGTTCTGACAGCCTCCCACTGCCAACAGATGGTGCTGCCACTTTCTTCTCACTTCCCAGGAGCAAAAAGAGCCAGTCAATCAGGCTGCAAATGATAACTGCAGGACAACATGTCCCAGGGTGAGGATTTCTTCAAAACCGTGAGTTTATGGCATCTCTGAGGACTTTCCCCCTTGTTTTTCAGTGAGTTAATGCTCTTCCATGCACACTTTTGCTTACCTGAATTTGGCAGTTTCTGGTTCCATTTCAAGCAATTCTCGCACAGGGGAACGGGGCACATTTGCAGAAAATTTTTCTGTAATCAAAATGAAAGAATAATGTGCTTAATCTGCTTGTTTTTTTTTTTTTTTAAAGTTGCTTTTAATTGTGATCCTGCTTCTTTCGAAGGGGAGCCAACCATACCGATCAGCGGCCGCATCATGGGATAGTACACCTGCCAGACCGTCTCCAGCGACATCCCGCTGTCCATGTAAATGGCGCCCGCAAGGGACTCGAAAATATCCCCCATGGCCTTTGGAACTTCAATATCCTCTTCTTTCTCTTCATCCTCCTCGGATCTCCTAAGCTATTATAGTGAGAAAAGAAACTTGTAAGCAGAAAGGCCTCCTAGAAAGGCAGTCTACAGAGATGTTTTTGTTTTCTTGGATGTTAACTCCTACCATCTCTTTAACAAGGGCAACAACATCAAACATTTATGATAGACCAACTACGCTGTAATAGGTTCTTCATAAAAGCTGTTGCTGTGTCCGACTCTGAGAGCCCCTATCCTATAGCACACCAGGCTCCTCTGTCCTCCACTAGCTCCCAGTTTCCTCAAACCTCAAACTCATATCCACTGTGTCCGTGACGCTACCTAACCACCTCACCCTCTGCCACCTCTTCTTCTGCCTTCAGTTTTTCCCAGCATCAGGGTCTTTCCCAATGAGTCCAAACATTACCTTATCTTAAAAGTTTTTCACTTAAGAAAAAAAAAGCCCTTCTCTATTTAGTATTCTGTATTCAACAAGGGAAAAAAAGATGACTTTCAAATAAAACCAAAGACAACCCTAACACAAACTGTAATAGTCAATAAATTTATGAAAAAAAAATTTCAAATTCACGCACAATCACAGAACTGAATGCTGAAACAGCTCTGCCCACCAGCAGCTCAGCTAGGAGCGAGCAGAATCCTCATCCACGCAGTGTGAGCAAGAGTGCACGCTGCTGCAGGAGGGTAAACCACCACTTTTTGACAGGGAAATTCTGTTTGGAAGATATTTTCCTCCCAGCTCTCCTTTTATTAAACCGCTTAATAAATCACTATGACAGAGAACCTGACACATAGCAGGTATTCAAATTAATAGAATAAAAATTTACATAGGTAGCAAATGCCTTTTAAAAGTTCCTAATTCTTTGATGTGGCAATTCCGTCTCCAGGAGTTCATCTTAAGAGGGTAGCTGGATATTTATGTATATTTATCACATACATGTTTATTAAAACCCTAACTAAATACGTTAACCATCCAGCCACGAAGGAGCTGTCTGAACACATTATACTTCAGCCATATATTCACTAGCGTGTAGCCTACTAAAAGTCATAATCCCAATTAATAATGATTGGAGAAAATCACCCACAGTATATCAAATAAAAAGAACAAGGCATGCGTGATAGAATTTCATTTCGTAGGTTATGCAATTTATGTTTATATACATTAGCAACAAAACATCACAAAATGATAATTTTGGTTCTTTTATTTTATAAAATACAAATTACTTGTGAAAGAGAAATAAAAAGAGAGGAGAGCCATTTCTAAATGGATTGCTTAGCCACACAAAATTCTATACCGTGGATTTATAATGCTGACTACTGGAAAAACAAGACAACTTATTGTTGTGGATGGGAATTTTAAAACTTAACAAGTTTAGAAGTATCTACTTGTGGCTCAGACGGTAAAGCGTCTGCCTGCAAAGTGGGAGACCCCGGTTCATTCCCTGGAGAAGGAAACAGCAACCCACTCCAGTACTCTTGCCTGGAAAATCCCATGGACGAAGGAGCCTGGTGGGCTACAGTCCACAGGGTCTCAAAGAGTCAGACATGACTAAGTGACCCCACTTTCTTTTTTTCACCAAATTTAATTCTCTTCTTTTACAAATGAGGAAACTGAGGCCCAGAAAGGTGAAGACTTTCTTAAGATCAAACAGTAAGTTAGAGAAGCCAGACATGACATTCTCCATCACTTTTTCGTAACTTCCATACATATGTTTATATAAACAAAGGGCAGGAAAAGAATGAACAAAAACTAGCAAAAGCCAGTAAGTCCAACTGTCATCAAAGGTTTTTTCTGACCAAGGACCTTATTTCTCCAAGCAGGGAATCGAACCTGTGCCCCCTTCATTGGAAGCTGAGTCTTAACCACTAAATCACCAGGGAAGTCAAAAGATAAGGTTAGTTTTAGCTAATTCCTCAACTTCTAAGCTTACGTATTTCTATAGGAGGCGACTAGAAGCCATACTGAGTGTATCTGAGGTGGCTGTGGCTCCTGGTCTCACTGCTGCTGTACTCCACCTCAGGCCACTAATCTCGGAAGAGTGTACCAGGAGGAAGAGGGAGGAAGAGTGCCAGCTATGCACCCAATTCACCGCCTGACCCTCTGCCCTGTGGCTCCACCTCCAAACCAAGGCTACCCACTTCTCTCATAGGACGCCAAGGAAGTGCACTCCTCCTTAACAAAGTTTGTGTAACTAACAACAGGGACGTACATAGTCAAGAAAGAATAATTACAGTGGCTACCAGAGTTATGAATGGATTCCCTGAGTTCTCGTAAGAAATCTACAGAAAGAACAAAGGAGTCGGAATGAAAAGAAGAAATTAGAGGGCTCTCCTGGGTACCAAGGTATGTGGATGGATGTTAGTGAAGAATCAGAGGCTGGAAAGATCTCAGCAAAATCTTTTCTTATAAAACTTCAAAACAGGTCACACACACACACGAGAATTAGCTCCATCACCAAAAGGACCTTTGGCTGAACCTACAATAGACGTCTATCAAATTCCAATCCCTAAAATTTTAGAAGTTTGCTTTTTAAATGAGATTTCCCCATTTCAAGAGAAGCAGGATGTACATTCGTGACGCTTACCTGAGATAGAGCAAATATTTCTGATCTATTTTAAAGAGAGAAAGGACAGAATCCACCATGCCGAGCTCTCTCTAAGGATAAAGCTATTTTGGGGACCAGGGTTGGGGGGCTGCACCTCTCTGCTGTGCCTGAATACCGGAAGCCCATGCTGGGGGGGGGGTGGCGCAGTGCACCTCTCTGGCGTGCCTGAATACCGGAAGCCCACACTGGGGGCGGGGGCGCAGTGCACCTCTCTGGCGTGCCTGAATACCGGAAGCCCACGCTGGGCGGGAGGGGGGGAGGGGGGCAGTGCACCTCTCTGGCGTGCCTGAATACCGGAAGCCCACATCCAGGACTGAGGATGAAGCTGCTGGAAGCCCCTGGCTCCTTCTCCTCACCAGAATGACCACAGTACCTGCGGCCAAGTTTAAAAGTGCTGCCTGAAGACTATGACCCATGTAGGTTTCCTGGAGAACGCAGAGCGTGCTGAGGACCACAACCCTGGCCTTCAGCTGGCTCTTTGGATGGCTGTGTTGAGAAGCCTAGTTGGAAGGCTTTATTTTAAACACTGAACTCAACGTATCTTAAAACGGCACTAACCTCGGAATCCATTCCTTGCATTTCGTTCTTCTCGAGCTGAAACTGCACGAAATCGTCGATGACGTGGAAGAGCTCAGGAGAAACGGCCTTAAAGTACTTGTGGTAGTCATACTTCACAGCCAAAGACGCGAAGATGGTATTGTTGACCAGAGCAGAGCGCAGGTCAGTCAGGACCCCTGGGGAGTGCTGCCGTGGGTCTTCATAAAGGTGCTTGGTTATGAGGTAGTCCAAAATTGCATCTCCCAGGAATTCTAAGCGCTGGTAACAATCTGAAGGAAGATTCAAAGGGAAGTCATGAGAGCCAGCAAAACCACTGACACGATTTCCAAATAATAACTCAGTTAAAGGATGGAGTCCCCCAAGACCCACTGAAAAGACCTTTATTGAGAAGGGAGTTCCATTTACACATATATTCTTCAATGACAGAATTACTGAATGACATCCTATTGAAGCTTCTGGAAATTAAGTTCTAATGGCAGATTAAGCACATTTCTGATATATAAATTGGGGTCACAAAACCCTGAAGTTGCCAAAAGACTAACGCTCATTAAGAAAAAGGCATTTCCCAAGTGACGTCATTTCACGGAGCCTTTTCCTTTGGCTCTCTGCTGGCCAGGTAGGTGCTGGGGCATCATTCTAAAGCCTCCATCACAATCCGCATCTAGCAACCTCAGACCCTGCACGCGTCCCCTCCCCACGCTCCACTACCACCACTGGGCACTGTCCACTCACACTCTGAGAAGTGTGGGAGTGATACACACCTCACCACTCCTGGGTTTCATTTGTTACACAAGATGACACTTAGTACAAGAAGACCTTCTTCTCAAACTGAATAAAAAATGGTGAATTTGACACAAATCAAGAAGGAGAATAGCAGGGGCAAGCAGAGACCTTCAGCAAAAATGATCAACGTCAAAATGGGAGACTTTATCGACACTAACCAACACTTCTATTTTCTCACACTGATTTAAAAGGAGCCATTCAACTGTAGAAACCCAGGTGGGAACAGATTAAGTGAGCAGGCCCCTCACGCCCAATGAGCTCAGAAGCGAGGGCTGAGACCGAGTAGAGCCCAGGGCTCCTTCCAGGAGAGTGCGGTAGAAAACCAGGCCTCGTTTCTTCTCCACAAAGAAAAACAGGCTTCAGTTTCACCAGCATTTCTAGTCTAAGCCAGATAATTTTTCACTTTTGGTTTTACATTCTTCTGATCATCTTAACCTACATTGTTTGTCTTATACAAACGTTATACTCAGCTTTGGTTTTCTGAATTCAAGAGCTTATGACTCTGACATGGGGAGGGGGGGGACTACAGACTGTCGCTGTTTCACAATCTGAAGCTGGTTTTGGTTTTAGGCGCCTATTCTCCCTTCTAATCGAATGGACTGGGAGTCGATTAAATAAAGGAGAGAAAGAAACGTAGAGCTTACTGCAAAGCAGGCGATGGGAAGAACAGAGCAAGGGCGATGAAACCTTCCTGTGCCAAGAGTTTCTTTTAATCGATTCCTCTTTAGACTTTAAAAGACCTTCAGAGAGGGGCCTTTTTGTTCAGGAAGAACAATAAAAAGACATGGGGACACACCCAGGATATAGGAATAAATTATTTAAGAACCTGAAGCAGCAGTGACCAGATACCATAAAGGCACTGGGGCAGGATAAAACAGCAAAAACACATCACAATACTAGGCTCAAATCTAACTATGCTGCAGAGAAAATGACGTGAGCTGCTAAGACAGCTCTGCTCCCAACTATCAAAGTTTAGGAACAGCCCAGAAAGATGAGGGAAAAAAGGAATGCTTTCATTTTCCTGCGCTTCCTCCCTGCACCGAGCATATTAAGCTCTAAGTCTGTACATACACAGATTATTCTCTTTACATTATTTTACGGGTTGATCCAATTAACACCAGGCCTCATTTTCAGAGCAGCAAGCTGTGGTCTGGGGCTCCTTACCCGTGATCGTATTGTAGTGGTAGGAGGCGTGTGTAAAAGCCTGTAGAAGGTAAGCCTTATTCTTGAATCTGTAGTTGATTTTCTTTTCGAAATTTTCGAAACCCGAGATGAGGTGGCGCAGCGTCCTGTCTGCATCAGGGTGATCAAACATGCACCTCGGGGGGATCTTCAAACACCCATACTCCAAGTCTTTCAACACAGAGGCTCGGTAGCCGGCTCCAGAGGCGGCCGCACGGCTCCCTGAAAGGTTCTTTTGTTGGCTGGTGAAATTCTCCCTGGTCGGGCACATGGCCTTTTCCCGATCAGTCCTTTTAATTACCGGGAGCACCTTCAGCCCCAGCGAACAGAGGAAAAGCTGAGCAGCCCGCTCGCCACAGCTGGTTAAATAGCAGCCCAGCAGGGCTTCCACGCAGTCAGCTATGCTTTTGTCGGCAATGCACTGCTCAGTGTGCAGGTCGTAAGAGATGGACTGCTTCCCTGTGTCGACACCACAGTTTTCTTCTGATGGATTCCAGAACCCCACCACAAAGTCATCCTCTTCAACGGCTTTGCTCGGATCCAGATAGCACATCGCATCCCACGAGCTGTAGTCGAAATCCTCAAAATCGGATGAGAATGGCAGACTACCTAGGGAGGACTTTTTGGGCATTTTCCACTCATATGCAGAATCGGTGGCGGAAAAAGGAGAGAGAGAGATTTTCTTGACGAAAGCCCCTGACCCCATCAGCATGTTATCTATGAACTTGATGTGCTCCTGATCGTACTCCAGGAAGTCGTCCTCGTCGTCGGCGTCCTCCTTGGGAGCCCTCCACATCAGGTCCTCCTCCTCCTCTTCCTCCTCCTCAAAGTCATCGTCCAGTTTGCCATTAGCCAACATGCAGTCTTTTGTCTGGAAGAGGGGGAATGGGGAAGGAGGGGAGACATAGCTGCTGTTTTTAAAAGGGTTTGAGACTCAATAAAAGCAAGGGTTATGGATAATTTCAAATGACAACCACAAATACTAAAAGGCAACTTTCAAATCATGGCCATTTGTTTTCAATTAACATAAAATAAGTTATTTAATCATATAAACAAAGTAAAACATGTTCTTTGAATGTTCGTTTTCTAAGTTATAAAATGACCTTTATCTAGTATGAAGCTTTAAGTTAAGGATTTTATACACGGATATAAAGTTTAAAATTAAGGCTCACAAGGCAAAACTTCAGCTAAGAATTATAACTCTGGCAAGATACACAATGAAAGCTCTCATATGCCGATCACAGAGCTCTTCGATTTTGCTGACAAAGTTTTAAAAGAAATTTTTAAAGATTTTCAAATTAACAAAATTAAATTCCAGGTGTAGAAAAAGCATAACCTCTGCAATTCAGTAAGAGTATAATATATAAACAGATAAAATTACTTTCTTTCTAACATTAAAAATGTACAGTGGGGCTTCATGGTGAAGTTTTTGTCCCTATTGCCACTTCAAATCCAAGCACATTCGCTACAATGTAAAACTAAACTGCCTTGCTTGGAAACTAAAAGTGATCACTATGAACTAAGCTATGAATTTGAGAAATTATGCTTTTCCCTTCAGGGTAACAGATTATAGCATAACTGACAAAAATAGAAGACAATTTAGACTAACATGAAACACAACAATCCAATTTCTGTCAGAAGGTCTTTGCTAACTCCAGTTTCTCGGGCAAAAGCTTATTTGTGAGTGACAATCTTAACAATGGGCCAGGATTCAGTAACCATGGACCTTTTCTGCAATGCCAGAAAGACACCAAATTTCTGTTGTGCAGTGAAAAAAAGAAAAGAAAGAAGACTTTACTTGGGGAGAAAGGCAGGAGGGTGTGCTTCAATTTTGATAGTAACAATTTTGCAGAGTATTATGACAAAAAGGTTTTCAAGCTTTCTGTGGAGCACTTTTTTCAAGAGAGATACAAACAGCGCATCTGTCTGAAAAGAAACAAGTGCAATGAACCAAGCTGTGTATCTACAACTAACTTTCTTTATATTTTTTGATTAAAAAGTTTATGATTTCTTTTCAAGAATAAGGAAGAACACCCAAAAAAAAAAAAAAAAAGCTACAATGGTGGATACCTCTAGGGACTATTACCTAATAAAAACCTCATACTTTCCCAGAGTAACATGAGATGTTTTTGACTATCTGGTCCATAAGGGGAGGTGGAAAAAAAGGCCAAATTTTTATTTTAAAAAAGACAATAATATTTTCATTTTAAAAAATCCTTATATATCTTTAATAAGATGCTACCATAACCAAAAATTGGCAAAGTGCAAAAAAGGCCGGGGTTTTGTCAACAAATAAGCTGTGTGATCTTTTGCAAAGTTCTTTAATGCCTCTGGGTTTCGGTTTTTCTATCTGCAAAATAGTGTGATTCTACCTTACTAAATGGTTTCCAGGAGCACTTCCAGCTCTTTAAGAATAAACAAAAACAAAAAAACACTAGCAAGAAACTCTTTGCTCTCACAGTTCAAGTTCACTTTCCACCTAAGCTACTCCCACCTTTGGCATCTGTACGCAAAGCTTTCATGTAAACCTACTTGCTGAGCAGCGAAGCAGGCAGAATAGGAGTGGATTAAGCATAAGCTTCCCAATATCATCTAACAGTCTATTTCAAGAAACAGAAATTATTAAATAAAAACATAAACAGTATTTTAATGCAATCTAAAAATCAAAGTACCAGGCCATTTGAAATGCTACAGAAAATAAATAAGAACTTTATGTTGCATCTGTAAAACAAAATTTTTTTTTAATTAAAAGGACATGCTAATATCACCTTTATGCTAAAAAAAAAAGTTTTTAAGGCACCAATGATACTATGACTCTAAGGCAGGATAAGTATTTCTGGAATTTTTGTCATAGACATGCAAGATTTTCTCTGAAGTTCTCAAAATCATACATACTTTCCTCTAAGCTTCTTTCTAAATTAATAACATATATAATTTTTCTAACCCAACTTGCATTAAAATAATCAATGCTCTGCCAGGTAAGTCCAATTTCTATAATAAGTCAAATACTGCACAAGTATAAAAACATACTCAGTGAATAGATTAAAAAATCAAAACAGGGTCACCGAGCATGCTACCTGGAAATACTTAACAGATTATCCAGGGCATACATGTCAGAAAGAAGATGAGAGAAAAAAAAATACATACAGAAAATATAACTTGTGAAAGAAACGGTATTCTCATTGCTGATCTTTAGTAGAGATGAAGTAACAATTAACCAGTTCATCATTAATGCAAAATAAATGTCTGAAAAATGACACTGCTGGCAAGATGGCCTCCGAGCCAGCCGCCCTGGACGGCGGGCTTCCACAGCTCCGGGCTCCCAGGCCCTGCAAGCTGCCCTCTGGTGGCCTTCCGGACGAGACGAGACGCAGCAGCAGCTAACATTCGCAGGCTTCCTTTAAGTTTATGGCAAGATTTAAACCATTTCCAGGAAACTACAACCTTTATATATTTTTATTTTTTTAAGGTCACAAGAGGAGAAATGAGGAAGCCCTGAGCTGCAAAAGCAAGATTTTACTGAAATCATTTCACAGACAAAGTGGAGATTACAGGCTACTGATTTCACTGAACAGAGCTAAGGATCTATGATAAATCACAATATGTAACAGTCAAGTGAAATGTCACAGAGTTAAGCACCCCCGCCCTTTTTTTTTGAATCACAACACCAGGTACTCTTTTGCCTTTGGCAAGGGAAGATAACAGAAACTGTTCTCTATCACAGTTACAACACTGTTCTGAATTCAATGAAAAGAAATTAATTTACTATATTGAATTTCTACTTTATTATAAACACACTGGGGAAAAGAAACAAAAAATTGATAGAACAAGATTCTGCCCCCCTCACCAGAAAATAAATCCACCCAGTTACGAGAAACTTACCATTTCATCTTTTTCCCATTTCTCTGTGTTACTTTTGTCTTGATTTACTACGTAACCAGGAGGAAGCCAATTCACAGGGGGGTCAAATATGGACACCACCATGCGGCTGGGCAGCCCCTTCTTTTTTCCAAGCCGATACAGATTACAGTTGCTGACCTGCAGCAGAAAAAAATTTATGCAACACTTATCCATAAATGATCACTGTGGAAACTCATTTAAGACATTAATGTAATTTTTATCTACAGATTCTTCATATTCCATAACTAGTCATCAGTTACAGTTTTTCTACCTATTCATGATAGGAAATATTAAATTCTCATGTAATCTGAAAATAGAAAATTCAAACTGCTAATTGGAGCTATCAAAATAGAAAATAATCGAAATCTACCAAGTCCAAAATGTCCCAATATTCTCAATGAAATAAAAGGTGGAAGTACCATAAACTCTATCTATAAAATAAAAACCAGCACCGAACTGAACTAAAATAATTTTTTAAGTTCCTTGAACCTAAATCATAAGTATGATTTCAACTACAATGCTTTTCTAAATATCACTCTTTTGTTTTGGATGGCATTTCAAGATATTTCAACTATTTTAAAACAGAGCAAAGGCAATAAAGAGAAATTCCATGTTTACTGACATCAATAAGCCACCTTTACTGTTTTCCCTCTGGTCTATTTTTTCTACAGCCTTCATCTCCTCCATAATCCACTCAAATCGCTATGTCTCTGCCTAGTTTTTACTTGAACACCAAGGTCTAGAACTGTCAATTTCATTTTCCGAAAACTGGGCTCCTTTTTATGTAAGTACTTCATGAGTCCCTTTCCCCCATGTAATTCAACGCCCCTGAACAAGCACCCATGCTGGAGACGCACTGGTTGGGATGTGACACAGAGAAGTGGTCCCTGAAGCCTACGGGATGGGGAGGGGGAAGCCCCCCACGAGGCTCACTCTGGGCCGAAGGGCTTTCCCACACCGCCCGCATGGCGTAAGTAGACTCTGGTTTCCCTCTCCACACCGTGGGACCACGGCATCGCAGATACCAACGAGAGGATAACGCGTGACAGGCACTTGGATGGAAATTACAAAGTCAGTGGAAATGGTCCGCAGGATGGAGGAGGAAGAAAGAGCTCAGAGAGGGCCCACGGGAGGTGCAAGGTGGGGTGGGCCGTGTTCACATGGAGACATGAGCCAAGCAGCAGAATAGCAGCAGCAGGTGTGTGCAGGCCCAGGAAAGACAGCTGGGGAGGCCACTGGCTGCGGCAGGGCTGGGGCGGGCATACCCAAAGGGCCTTCAGCACCCCGCTGAGCGAGTGACAACGATCTCCGCAGCAAGTAAAGAGTCAGAGCTTTCTGAGCAGCGGGATGGAAGGACTTTCAAAACAGAAAATAATTTCTTTCCTACCTAAGAGGATGCGGTTACTTTCTACTCACTCTCAACCTCTGCAACCACCCCAGGGAAATCTCGTTTTTGCTCTCAATTAGCACTCTTAAAAGACGATTCCCCTAGACCGCATCTAAGTCCTACATTCTTAATTACCTGAACATTCTACCACCAAGTCCGTGAAGTCCGAAAGCCCTAACTTCACTTTGACTCCGACATTTCTGCCTCCCCCAGCACTGGCCCCTCAGAGCCTGGTTGCTCTGGGGGTTACTCCTGCAGCAAGCACCCTCTTTACTTAAGGAGGCTGCAGGGAAGAGTGTGGAATGCTTGGGGCTCCAGGCTCAGCCACGCTCCTGACCATCCCAGACCAGCCAGGTGAACTGCACGAGCCGACAAAACTCTCTAGGCAAGGGTTTTCTCATCTGCAAGATGGGGCCGTGTTATCATCTACCTCTCAGGGGTTCGCTGAAAAGACTGGATGGAGAACGTCTGTGGACCACTCAGTGCAGCGCCAAGTGTCACAGACAACAGCAGGGAGAGGTCGGTGTAATGGTCAAGAGCAAGGTCTCTAAAGCCGGACTGTCTAGTATTTCCACACTTTTGACTGCTGCCACGGTTTATTGACCAAGTGCTGACACACTCTGCCATCTGTTCCCTGTTTACACACTATAAACGCAGGTCCTTCCATTAACACCTTCCCTGATCACAAGTGACAGTCCCTCCTTCCAAGTGCTCAGCAGCTTCGTGTGTTACGTGCCAAGCAGGTACCTGGCACCTTGTAACCCCTCTCTTGCATCTCCGTTACTTTTCTTCTCTGAATCTTAATTCCCCACTACATTCAGTGTCCCTCCTGTGCGGGGCCTCCCTGGTGGCTCAGATGGTAAAGAATCCGCCTACAATGCAGGAGACCCAGGTTCAACCCCTGGGTCGGGAAGATCCCCTGGAGAAGGGAATGGCAGCCTGCTCCAGTCTTCTTGCCTGGAGAATCCCATGGACGGAGGAGCCTGGTGCGCTACAGGCCGTGGGGTCGCACAGAGTCAGACACGACTGAGAACTAGCACTCTCCTTTTCCTGTGCCCGTGCTCCGGAGGACCCCGCTGCCCTGCCGGGCGTGGCGGCCCCTGCAGCAAGCCTCTGCTAGTCCTCTGGATCACGGACGCTGGAAGCCACCCTGAGTAAGTCCTCTAACTGCGCAAGGGTTAAAGGATGGCTCCTTACCTTTTTGCTTCTCATGTAGGAAAGGCGGCCCTCGTGCGCATCGGGGTACGTGCAGAAGAGATACGTGGTGATGGCGTGCTTCAGGAAGGAGTCGCCAAGCATCTCGAGTCGCTCCAGGTTAAATCCGTCGCTGGCGTTCGAAAGGGTCAGAGCCTGAAGAATGAGCCCAGGGTTGGGGCCGAGCGTCCTCGAGGAGTGCCCAGGAGAAGCGCTCTGCTCAGAAGCCGTCCTGTCCGGGGGCGCCTCCCCAGTCTCTGTAGTACCAGGCACGGCGGCCATCACGGGACTTCCATCTGAGGTAGATGTGTTAGCATTTCCATCAAGGTATTTATTACTCAGTAGAGTACATTCATCGCTGGGCTTGGGCTGGTTCTCGTAATTGTATAAATTCTGAATGGGATATGAGGTAGTTGGTTGTACAGGTATTTCCTGCTTGTAGTAATTCAGATGGTTTCCTTGGCAAAAGTCTCTGTTAGCTAAATCGTAACTGCCATTGGCAAGACTTTTATTGTAAGAAAGACCATTAATTGCTGTCAGATCTGTTGAAACTTCAATTTGGAGCTTCCCAGGTGACTCGCTGAGCAGCGTCCTGCAGTTCACAGACATTTGGTCGTGATTTTCTAGAGAGGAGGTTCTATTAGCACCTTGACGTGCAGCATTTTCAGGGACGACAATTGTGCTATGCTTACAGTAATTCTCATTTTCAGCTGAAGAGGAGTTAGCAATTGAGATGAAAGATTTGCTGTCGATAGATTTTTTCCACCCGAAGTCTAAGTTAGGGTATCTGCAAAGACATTTTTTATAACTTTTCATCAGACCTTTCAAAGAGGCTAGTGCAATCTGAGTAAAAGTTAAATAAAGATCAGTATAAAAATATTCCTACCTTAGAAGAGAAATAAGGTTCCAAGGCAGACATCAGCACTACTGGGAATTCTTCACAACATAAACCAAGCAGTGGGACAGGGTTCTCTGCGCTCGTTTATTCCCAACCCCACAGCACTGGGTGGGGCTGAGTTCATGAAGCCTGGGGTCAGCCTAGCGGACCTGGGGCCACAGACTGGGACTCCAGGCCAGCGGAGTGACTAGCTGGGGAATTTCGAGTAATTTACTCAATGTCTCTGTACCTTAGCTACCATCCCTGGAAGAGGAACCAATAATTCCTACCTCATAGGACTGTCCTAAAGATGAAATCATCTAACATAAGCTATAGCATTTAAACCAGTGTTTCACACTGTAGTAAGTGATTGGTACTATTACCAAGTTCCTCAGTTCCTGAAGCAACTTGTTCTTGCCAACTGGATAAGCAAAATAAATCTGAGTCATTAAACCAGTAGTAATTTCCTTAGAATGCAGAGACTTGACTAGTCAGAAGAGAACAATTGAAGACCACACACTGAGGCAACTGCTCTTTAATGTATATTTGATTTATAAAAGAAGAAGAGCCTTAAAATGTCAGCCCTGGGACAAACAATGCTCTTCATTTTTACTTGAACTGCCACCACTGAAAAGGGAACCATTGGTTTTGACCTTAGGCCCTCCTCTCCCCCTGAGCATCAGCAAACGATGACTCAATACACAGATGTTCACTTAGGAGTCAAATGATGCCTCTGTTTCAGGTATTAAATAGACATCCACATTTTCTTTCCAATCTTTTAAAAAATTATTCTACATAAAATTAAAATATGAACTGAAGTCAATGCTTTTTGCAAGCGAGATTTCATGAGCCATGTTTTCTGACCCACGGCACAGGCATACCTAAAATCCACAGGAAGTGATCTGACTCCCACACCAGCATCGCTGGCTGTCTGGGCTCTGAGCTCCTCTGCAGTCAGAAGGCAGTGAAGGCGGTAAAGTATGCTGGGGAGACAAACGGCTTTTCTCCACAGTGATGCTGGAATTGGATGTATAGCACAGAGTTCTGGAACCAGTATCTGTGAGTGAGCAAAACACGTAGGTAAGTGTAAATTGTGGAGAGGTAAATATAAAGCAAGCACACAAGAGAATAAAAATAAAACTTAAAAATCAATTTCACTGACGAATAAAGACAAAAATCAGAAACACTAGCAAAATCTTATTTTTAGAAATATTTTAAAAACTAACCCTTTAAGGAAAACAGGATTTATCCTAGGATTTCATGATATAATTGCTACCAGTGGACCAAGCATAAAGGCCAAACCTCTCACACTTACCAAAAAGACATTCATCGTGTTGAGGCTTGACAGAAACAACAAAATTCTATAAAGCAACTATCGTTCAATAAAAAAATTAATTTAAAAAAAGACATTCAAATAACGTCAATATGCCACGTTAATTAAAGCAAAACAAAACCTAAGTGTTGGGCAACCTCCAAAAAACTCATAAGTCACTCAATTCACTTGGAACATAAAATTTAAGCATCTTTCAAAATACTAAGGTATGCTAATGACAATGAACTCACTACCTGTTTATTCTGCAGGCTTTCCCACTTGGCTTTCCTCTTCTCAGCACTGCTTAGAGGAAGAGCTTTCCCCTTCTGATTCAAATGGCGAGGTGTCAAAAGATTAAGTCTAGAAAATTTTCAAAATAATCTTATCAAACAGACAAAAACAAGTTCATTCTGACAGTGGCTCTATGACTTCAGGGCAGCTCACTGGAAGAGCTCATTCAAATTGCAGACCCCTGGACAAGACTCTGGGCAACTGTGTATGCCAAGGACCTCCTGAGTTCAGGGTCTACATACTGGTGGGCCGCGGGGACCACAAACCTCCACATCTGCCTACTGACCTTGGGAAACTGGCACAGGTACAATCCAAGTGCCATCTCTGGAGTGCCTTACCGTGAAGACGTGTGGTCCACGTCCAGCAGTGGCTGGTTGAGATTGGTCAGGTCAAGGTTATACTTTGTTTTATAATACTCCGCAAACGTTTCATACTCAGGGGAAGGAAATTTACTCAGGGGGGTAAGATCAGTGTACACATCAGCGACATAAAATCGATGAGGCTGATCAAAATTGCGGTATCTAAAAAAGAAAAACAGTTTCAGTGACTGTATGGTTTAAATCACCTATTCTCAAAACACAAACTGTTTTTAATACAGAAATGCAAATTATGATTTTAAAGTAAGAGTTCAAAAGGTTAAAAATATATAACAGCAATTACACTTCAACTCTAACTAATATATTTCAAGTGAATTTAAGCCAAGAGAAACTATATTTACATCAAGTGAAAATCTGACTCTCCATTCTCTCCTATTCTAAATATCTCATCCGCATTCTTGGAGAAGGCAATGGCACCCCACTCCAGTACTCTTGCCTGGAAAACCCCATGGATGGAGGAGCCTGGTAGGCTGCAGTCCATGGGATCGTAAAGAGTTGGACACGACTGAGTGACTTCACTTTCACTTTTCACTTTCATGCACTGGAGAAGGAAATGGCAACCCACTCCAGTGTTCTTGCCTGGAGAATCCCAGGGATGGGGGAGCCTGGTGGGCTGCCGTCTATGGGGTCGCACAGAGTCGGACACGACTGAAGCGACTTAGCAGCAGCAGCAGTAGCACCTTATTCTAAATATCTATGCTTTGATAACACATGAAACCAAACGGCTCCTCTTGTTGTTGTTCAGTCGCTAAGTCGTGTCTGATTCTTTGCGACCCCATGAGGTGCAGCACACTAGGCTCCACCGTTCATCACTACCTCCCAGAATTTGCTCAGAATCATGTCCGCTGAGTGGGTGATGCTGTCCAACCATCTCATACGCTGCCAGTCCCTTCTCCTGTCGCCTTCAGTCTTTCCCAGCATCAGGCACTTTTCCAAAGAGTGAGCTCTTCACATCAAATGGCCAAAACATTGGAGCTGAAATGGCTCCTCTAAATATCTCTAATTTCATCAGTATAAACAGTATAGAAAACTTTCAATATCCAAGCAACGAAGTAAATAGTTTATGCATTACTAACGCTAGACATGAAAGACTCTTGCCCCACAAGACGCAGGCTACTGCACCATTTCTGACATTGACAGGCTGACGTTAACTGACATTTAAAACGTGGCACTGAGGTACAAAGTGAAAAAAGAAAAAACAAAAACAGAACAAAATCCAGAGACAACTGCGGCCAGTATTTCAATTCTTTAAAAAATGTGATATTTCATCTCGATGCTCAAAAACTTGACCCCCTAAATTTTCACCAAAAAGGTGGCACTAGTGGTAAAGAACCTGCCTGCAAACGCAGGAGACATAAGAGACTCGGGCTCAGCCCCTGGGTCCCGAAGAGTCCCTGGCAAAGGGCACGGCAACCCACTCCAGTATTCTTGCCTAGAGAATCCCACTGACAGAGAAGCCTGGCGGGCTAAGGTCCATACAGTCACAGAGCATCAGACACGGCTAAAGTGACTCAGCACACATACAACAAAGCACTGTAATTAGCTAGTTTCATTGCACTTAATTAACACTATGCCTTTCAACAATTTTAATAAACTGTTATTTATAATCAAATTCTTTATGACTTTGGGGATTAAAGGATGGAGGTTTCACAAAGAAAGCCTATCAACATCATTTAGATGAGCTGACCTTCACAAAGTAAAATCCTTTCACCAACAGCATTTCAGGCTTTGTTTTTATGGAAGTAAAGTGGGGAGCACAGGCCTGCCACTAAGAGATACCTGAATTTTCTACTGGCCACGGCGACACCAGGCTCACAGCCCACGACATGCCCCATGTGCCCGGGGGGAATCTTCAAAAGTCAAGTGACAGCTCCACTTTGCTTTCCACTTAACTCCTTACCTTGGAATGATAACTGCGTCTTGGTAATCTTCTAATTTGAAAACAAAGGGAGTTTCTTTTGAATACTTTGTGCTGGGAATGCCTATGCGAGCTTCAGATTTCTCAATATCTTCCATGAATTTGAAGTCAATGTCCAAAGTGCTGGAGTCACTAACTTGGGGAAGAAAAAGACCCTTTAACTTGTTAAAATGCAACAATGCAGGTTAGACCCTCCCTCAAGCCCTGCCTTCGTCCCATGTGCCTAGTTCAGAGTTATCACAGAGATTTCTGCACTATATCCAGTTAAGCTCATTGTTAAGCAACACTCTCGTTTTTTAGCTACTGGACAGACAACGCTGTAGTCTGGGTCCTTCTTACCAACGTTAAGAGGTAGAACACAGTAGGCTGAGTCCGCGTCTGCGGGTTTAAATTCTAGGGCAGGTTTTTCAAGCCGAAGAATATGCGAGAATATATACTGGTGAAGTCTTGTGATCAGTTCAAGCATTTGCAGAGATAACGTGAAGCCGGACTTCTTCAACTCAATAGATATGGTCACCTCTCCAGAGCGCGTGTACACAGGAAAGTGTGGGATCTTCGGAGAAAGAAAAATAAAGCCCAGCGTTAGCCAAGATTTCAGTCCATTATAAACAGTTAACTTCAGAAGAGGAATGATGCTTTCTATCAGGGGAACAGAAGAGACGCTTCCAATTGTAAAACAGTGACCATTCTGACGTAACAAAAGACAGTTACTTTTAAAGTCACTTTTCCTTTCTTTAAAAAAAAAAAACAAAGACAGTCCAACATAAAAGGCCACTATGAAATGTCCACCTGAGGTATGGGCTTGGCTGTCAGTATTCCAAAGCATCTTGTGGTGTCCTCGGGGGGGTAGAGCTTCCGCCTTCTGAAGTTGAGCTCATCAGGTAAAGGTGTCGTCAGGACCATCCCGATCACGTACAGGTAACAGGGCTGACCGGGCTTGGGGTAGCTCTCCCTCAAACATTCTGGAATCTGGGAGTGGAGAGAAAAATGTAAGCAACAAGTACAAGTGTATTCACCTCTTTTCCAGATGTTGGCAAGAAAACAAATTTTTTTTCCCTGGCTTTACTAAAAGTTGATGAGAGGAAACTAAGACCCAAGGCAGGAGACCTCCTCATTTACTTAACCTCAGTGGAGAGGTATTCAAAACCATCACACGCCGCAGGGTCTTCTAACACAATGCTATTCATTTGACGTGGGCTTCCCTGGTAGCTCAATAGTGAAGAATCCGCCCACCAGTGCAGGAGACACAGGCTCAATCCCTGGGTCAGAAAGATCCCCTGAAGAAGGGAATAGCTATCCACTCCAGTATTCTTGCCTGGGACATCCCACAGACGGAGGAGCCTGGAGGGTTAAAGTCCATGGGTTGCAAAAGAGTTGGAACACAACTTAGCAACTAAACAGCAACATTTCATTTGACCTATTTCTTCTGACTAGAGAACAAACTCTTTTCTTCCCTGGGTTTCTTAGTCTTTACTCACTGTTGAATATCAGAAAATAAAAGTAGCCAAGTTTTTAAAAATGCTACATAATCCTGAAACTCAGATAACCTTTAGCAACACTGTCACATACCATATCATCTTCCAGACTTTTCTGGAATAAATGTATACATTCCAGAATAAATGCACATAAATACAGACACATATGTATTTTTCATTACAAATGGAACCACAAAACAAAGACTGTATCACCAATTTTTACCTCTAGTTACTACAATGAGAATATCTTTCAGGGTCAATACAAGTCAGTACTATTTTTAATGGCTGTCTGATTAAAGGAGTAAACTATGGCTTAAACTAAACTAAGTTTCTAGTCATACAACCCCACCCAATAGTATACAGTTTCCAAGGCTCAATAATATAAAAAATAATTACATCTATACTTAAAAGGTACAGAAATGCTGGCTAAGAGATATAGTTACTAGAGTATCAGATAGTACAGAATGCACCTATTAATTACACAGGATGCAAAGCAGTACTATGCTTCTCAAAACACTTATTAGTGGTAACATTTGTCACATGAAACTAGCCCAGGAACCTCTAGGGTAATGTTAGAATAGGAAAACTGGATATGAGAAAATAAGCAGTTCAGAAAATCGGATAACTTAATTTCTGATTTTTGAAAAACTGACATGATTTTGAATCTTGAAAATGCTTAGCTGGGTGCAAACTTTTTTAAAAAAGTAAAAACTTAATAAAACTGCAAAAAAATAAATAAAAAGAATCATATTTAAACTAAGATCAAAGTACACAGCAAATTTCTGCTTTTGTTTGGGGGTTTAATAAGGTAAAAACACTGACTAGTATTTTTAAAATAAGTACTCCAGCCCCGTATGGTTACAGCTAGAAAGCCACAGATCCAGCTAGACATGACATGCTGGAAAAGCTATTACTAGTCAGGCCACACCCTGACTCCTGACAAGCCACCGCGCTCACGCCTGCCGCGCGCCCCTCACGCTGTACGGGCACGCGTCTGTTTCAGCACGCATACCCTCGAGGTCTTAGCCCCCAGTGTAAGGGAGAGCGGGGACCTGGCCACTAAAGTGAATGAAACAAAGAATGTCTCTTTAAATGACATTAACTCATTCTGGACAGAATGTGATAAACGCAAGAATCCTTTTGAGAAGAAAAGCAAAAGCGATGCCCAAAGTGAGAAAGAGCACAGGCTGCACAGGTGACAGCGAAGGGGCTGCTGTGAGACGAGCTGTGAACAAGGCAGGGAGGCGAGCTGAGGCCCACAGGCTGGGGTGAACTACACGGGCTTGGAAAGCCAGGCAGAGGGATCCGGGCCTGGCACAGCAAGCAACACAAAGTGAGGAAGGCTAGGTGTGTGTGTGGCTCTACCCAATACTAACTGCTTTGGGGTAGCACTGCCTTCGCTTCGTGGAGCCCGGTCTTCCTGGAACACTAGTCTCTTCTTCATCGTGCAGATCCAGCTCCTCCTCGTATTTAACAGTCTCCTTCCCAACCGGCATCAAATGGTCATCCAGTTCACCTAAGGGATGGAAAGAGAAGGAACGTGACTTTGTAATAAAACGTTCAATCCTGATTTTGCCTAATTAATCCGTGGATCACTCAGAGCAGCTCTGTGCTGGGAAACAACTGGACAGATCACAAAGACTAAAGCATCTGTGCTTTTAACAACAGAAACGTAATCAGATGGGATAACTGAAGGCCGAGTCTACTGTGACGTTCATATATTCAGTATGATGAGGATTATAAACTCTGTTTTAAGACTCAAAAACAAAAACATGTAGACAGGAAAACAGTATCAGATCACCCTTTTACGAATGCCACCGGAAAACAAGTCCATCCATTTTTAAAAAAGCTTTCATCTTACATAAATATGGACTAATTTGAGAAACCAATACATTAAAACACAAAACATAAATGTTCATGACTCAACAGTCAGAGACCTTATTACATTTATATATTTAAAAGGAGTTAGAAGTGAGAGCAAATAAATCACAGCTGCTCAGCTGTGAAAAACAGAGCTCTTCCATCTTACAGGGTCTTCAAGTTACATCACACTTACATCTGTCCTCCCCGAAGCACACCAAGAGCAAGGCATTCACAGCCCGCAAAACCCTGGAGACCCATAATGCCCTTGAGGTGCTTTTGTTATACAATGTTTTTAACTTTATTTTTATTTACATGTTTTTCACACACACTTACCAATTTTGTGCAGTTTTTCACAGCAAATGAGAGCCACGACTCTTTCAGCCAATCGAATGCAGCTCATTGGGGGACCCTGGAAGTAACAAAAAAAAACATGTCCACAGTATATGCATGGAGCTAGAGTACTGCTGGCGCATGAAACACAGATGAAACCTCTGCCCTAGTATCTTTAAAGCTGAAATTTACCAGTTCTTCATTGTGAAAAGCATCAACCAGTTTTAAAAAATCCTATTGTCTATATTTGAAAAGCCATCTTTCAAAATCCTGCCCAGTAAAACCTATACCAGTTATCAGAAAGAGTTTACAATCTTGATGAATTTAAATTTCAGTAAGAATTTAATATATCAGCATTGAGACCAAGGACAGCAACTGTATAAAGGTCTATTTTTTCCAATCAACTACAAAATAACTAGAACAGCCCAACTATATTTAATGAATTCTGTGTCACTGTAAGGAGAAGGCAATGGCACTCCATTTCAGTACTCTTGCCTGGAAAATCCCATGGACGGAGGAGCCTGGTAGGCTGCAGTCCATAGGGTTGCTGAGAGTTGGACACGACTCACTGACTTCACTTTCACTTTTCACTTTCATTTTTCACTTTCATGCACTGGAGAAGGAAATGGCAACCCACTCCAGTGTTCTTGCCTGGAGAACCCCAGGGACGGGGGAGCCTGGTGGGCTGCCGTCTATGGGGTCGCACAGAGTCGGACACAACTGAAGCGACTTAGCAGCAGCAGCAGCAGCAGTGTCACTGTAAGGATCTAAAGCCACACGTGAATGATGCTGCCAGAAATGTTCATAGTAGTAAGATTTTAAGATTTTAGAGGAATCTTCGGAGGTCATCTAGCCTAATTCAGAAAGTCTACAAATTACATATATGTAGTCTATTGAACACGTAGTTGACTACAAAAGAGATTTCTAAATGTACTTTTAAAAGTAGATTTAAAGCCAAATTTACCTATAACTTGCACAGCCTTAGAGAAGCTGAAAACAAATGCATTAACAACATTAAGGCACAATCATTTCTTTTTCTAAACTTACAACAATGGAGGCTCGAAGAGGTGAGTTAATTGGCAGATAAAGAGTTGAATAAAATGTACCATCAGGCAACTCTCGGGTTCTACATTTAGGAGCCAGATGAGTAAACGGATCACTTGGTAATCTAGCACAGTATCTGTGGGGGGTAAAAAAAAGAAATTGTGACGCTAAGTCTGCAACTAAGAAACAGAAGGAAAAAATCTGATATTCACATTCTATAGTTTGGTTTTTTATGTTCCTCTTCCCCTCTACTGAATAGGTATTTATATGCGTGGTTTCAGCATCACTGCTTCAAACTTTCAATAAGATGGAATATATGTATGTTTATATATATACTTATAAAAAAAAACTCTGAGATGACATTCTGTATCTGTGCTGTTCAACAGGGAAGCCACTGAGCTCGTGAACTGCAGCAAGGGCAGCTAAGGAACTAAACAACTTTAATTTTTATTAAAATTGATGCTTGAGTATCAACAGTCATATAGGTCTGTGCTATGACTGGACAGTGTACAAAGTATTGTTCAGAATCCATTAAGGGAACGAACCACCATTTGTTCCTTAAGGATCATCAACAATTACAGGGGCCTGTGCAAGGCAGGCATCAGCAGTGGGCCTAGTGTTCACCCAAGGAGGGCAGAGAACAACTGGGCCTCCCCACAACAGCACAAGGAACGCGGGGCAGGAAGCTGGCCCTGAGGAAGCTTAGCCTGAGCAAGGAGGGGGCCGGGACAGGAAGCCAACCTGGCGGGGAACAGATGCATACAAGGAGGGCAAAGGAATGTGCCGCGATGCTGCAGGGCCAGAAACATTTATTTCTGCACAATACTAGTTTTGCCTTCTGACCGAAAAAACCATCAACAGAATAAAACAACTTCTCTTTCTTTCTGTCACTGAGGCATCACAGGCCGTAAACGGAGAGACTGGTTATTGCTTCCAAATGGTGAACAGCACAACACTTACAGAGTCAGACCGAAATCTCACGATTCTCACAGGTTAGCTACCACGTGGCCTGCGGCCGTACCTGTTGACGTGCCCAATGGCCGTGTTGATCGTGACGCGGGGACCATCCTCAGGCCTCAGCACGTATGGTGGGAAAACATCGTCGTCGTCCACCACCGGCTCCGTGTCGGCCTCCCCGGTATCAACCGATTTGGAACATTTGTTTCGCAAGATCTGAACAGTTTCAGAACAGAATTTATGAGAACAAATGCCTTTCCTGCCACTAGCTGTCTGCCTCTGAACCTACGAAAAAGCTCTTGACATGAAATATCTCTCTCTCCTAAACACATACCTCAATATTCCACAGTCACCTGCTGCAGACAGTTTTCCCAATGTATCCTTCCCAGCGCCAGTCAAATGGAGAAGTTCCCACCCAGGGAACAAGACCCTAACTACCCCTACCTGCCAGCACACAAGTGATCGCCAGTGTTACATGAGTATCTGGGCTATGTCATCACTCTCAAACCACTCCGCAACTCAGTCAACTAGGACGACACCGTCCATGTGAACAGTATACCTCCTAATCTTCCCCAATAACCTTTATGACCATTTTCACTGTCATTTTATTGCAAAATACTGCTGTCTCTGTGCAATTACTCTCAACTGTCTAATAATGTACCCACTGCACACCTCTGCTGAGACTCAGCAGAGGTGTGAAAATACAACTGTTTTTATTATTTCTGTATGCATAAGAATAATTTACAGATAACATGTGACTCTTACCTTTTCAATAGCTTTGTATGTTTTAAGGTCTTCTTCAAAACTCTTTATTTTATCTGTATCTGCTAACATTACATAATTAGAGATGGGTGCCCTTGCTCTTCCCTTAGACTGAACATAGGATCGATACTCTGTGGGCAGATCAAAACGAACCACCAAGTTGCATTTCGGTATGTCAACACCCTCTTCCACAATACTTGTTGCAATAAGCAGGTTGGTTTCATGTGCTCGAAATTTCCTAAGGACCTGAAAAAAATCCACCAAGAAAAGGAATTCTAACAAACTTTTCAAAGAAAAGAGCATAGCAAAATAAAGAGAGAAATGTCATTTGTGACAATACTCTGAGCACTCTTAATCCAGGCCAGGCTAAAAACAATGACAGTATCACACAAAACTCGAGATGCCATGAACATTTGGGCAAAGAAACTCTGATTTAAAGACATTTTCAGCTGAACATGACTTGAAAAAATCAAAGTGCCTTTCTACTTTAGAGAAGCACCCAGGGACAAATCACAGTCTTCCAGCTAAAGACACTGGCTTCTTTAATAACCACCTGAGTGAGCAAGCGAATTCACTTCAGAAATCCTGTTGATATTCTAAGCCTCCCTATGAAACCTGTGTCTGTGAGCCTATGCCAACATCCCTCCAAAGATGTCAAAACTCCATCACTAAAATCCTTAAATCACTTGGAATTAAAAACTACAAGCAAAGCATCACTTATTTTCTGACATCTTGGGACACACTTAATTTAAGGGATCAGAAATAATTTTTTTTTAAGTGAAAATTTTTTTTCATACTAGATTTAAGGTAACATCATTTCCCACTTCAGCGTAAGTTAAATAAGAAATTAAGCTGGGTTTTGGACTGACCTGTCAAGACTCTGGCTACTGAACTCCCCAAACTTGGAGTATTATCAAAGAAAAATGACTTCAACATGAATTATTCTGCTACTTTTAACTTAAACAACAAATTTTACATAAAAAGTTTTTATTTGCAAGCCAGGAATACTATGTTAGGTTTTATCATCTTTACAGTGCTATTTCCTATATCAAATCTTGAATAAAAAGCATGAAAAAAAATTAAACCAAAAATCTTTAAAATATATTGTTGTTTTTAAAATAGTCAACCAAGGTAGGACTTTCAATAACAAACAAAACATGTTCTAGGGAAAAAAAATTCAGTTTGTTGCTTCAGAATTGTAACAAGTCAGCAAGAGTTATATTTATACAAGCTGTCTTCTTCTATGAAACGTAGCTGTGTGTCCTCAGCCCCATAAAGGAAAATACAATGGCTGATGGCAATTAAGAGACAAAATTGATTTACCAGACAGGTATTCTAATTCTACACATGAGAATCATTGTTCGGCTACCTCAAGGGAAACATGAGTCTCTGTTTATGAGTACTGTATATCACCAAAAAAATGCAGAGGAACTATAAAGAGAGGGGGTTCCTATGGGCAGAGTTTATATATGTTCTGAAAACTGTTACTGTAAAATTATTTTCACTTAGCTTACCTCTTCCTGTTTTCTGAATTCCGCTTCCATCTGTTTGTTCCGAGGCTGATTCTTTCCAATGCCATGTCCAGTTATAAAATTGCTGCTGATGTAAGCCAGCTCTGGATCTTGTTTGCCAGCTTCCTTTATCAATCTAAGAAAATTATACACATTTGAAAGTTAAGCACTGCTGAGGGAAAAAAATTTAAACTTTTGTTTGTAAGGTCTCTCTAAAAATGGAAATACAGGTATTTTTTTTGCCAACATACCTAACAAAACAGTCTTGGTATTTTTCCCCCCAACTAGCTTAAAAAGAAATCACCGTCACTCTTTGTGTCAATCTGTGCACCAAATACTCAGAACACCAAAGACAGGGTTGATTTACACGACACGGGTGAACGAAATGGTCACAGTCCCTCAAACTTTCTAATCTGGCGGTAATGACCTTCACAGAAACGTGGCCTGGGAAGCGACAGCGCTAGGCAGAGAGAAACATGGGCTCTTCATGTGTTTTGGCTTTAGGCCAAGCCTTATAATGAAAAAGCCACACACACTCTCTCTCCAAAACACGCTTCCCTAAGCGCACGCACAACTTGCCGCAGTGGTCACGCCCCTGTCTCTATGACCAAGCTTACGCAGATTTAAGTACCAAACACCCCAAGGGAAACTTCATTCTCCTCTCTCTCCGTGTAGTAAGAGTCCTGGCTGCGCGTGCAAAGAAAGAAGCGTGTTATTTCCGTTCGGTTTACCCCAGTGTCCTGTCCCCCTGGAAGGAGGGCGCCAAGGCAAGGAAAGCCTCCATCCACTGATAAGCATCTCCATTCCCAACACTCCATGGCCCTGCTGACAGCCACTGACCACAGTTCTGCATGAAAGGCCACTGAGCTTCAGTCCTACAAGGCTGACAGAGCTTGCCTCCCTGTAAGGCTGAGATAACTCCCCTCCCACCTAGGCAGGAAAGAGGATAGGATCTTGAGCTCGTTCCCCTTCCTGCCTGCTCCTCTCTAACAACCCAGAAAGCTTGTCCCTGAAATCGGGTCCTCGGCTACAATATGAAAAAGAGCTACAGGACAGGCTCACGTTACATGGGTGCAGAAGGTTAACAGTTAGTGTTACCATTACAGCTATTTTGGAAATATCCACATTGGAAAATTCAGCACACAGGATAAATGGTTCCACACCTGACCTAAGTGATCCCATATGGTTCCTCTGAAGTCATACAACGTAGCACAAATTCCTAATAGAAAATTGCATTTTTTAAGTCAAACCATTCTTTTCTTTTTTTTTTTTTTTAATAAGTACATGAAACAGACTAATATCAAAGCCCTGGGAGAAACTTTGAGTGGCCATCTAGAATATCTTCCTGCCTCCAAATCAGTAAAACACTGGCATGCCTAGGTTAGAGTCTGCTCTATAGCTCAAGTACTTAAAATGTTCAAAATCAGAAAGTTCTTTAATATGTTCAAAGATTTGTTATTATGAACTTATGATGTCAGTAACAGAAAAGTGTTACATGCAAACTGCATGCCCCAACATCTAAAATATGAAATCAATTATTGTAGAAATAATACATACTTCCAAACTTTAGTTTATGTAAACAAGCATCAATTTGAACAAAACAGAGGTTTAAAAATGCATTTCCAGTTACTCCTAATTAGTCAGAGAATGTATCTTAATTTGCCTAAAATAATAAAGCTGGCAGACTTCAACTCGCTGAGAATTGGAAGCACCAAGAGTACTTTTATTTCTCTTTAATGAGACTCTCATCAGGACTGCAGGGAACGGAAGAAACAACAAGCACATTCAACGACAAAGTCCCTTGTAAGCAGCAATTAAATGCTACATACCTATGCTCACAATGTTTAAAAAGCAAACATTTCTCTATCAGATACATTTAAGGAGTCCCTACAGACAAAACTATGGGCTTCCAGAAAAACAAAACGAGGTCTGCTGTTGCCAGGGCACTTGTATTAATCAGGACTACACTATCTGCCCAGAGATTTCACGGCACCACAGAACTGCTAGGGCAGAATCTCGTTCCTTTTAAGTTTACACTGAGTTTCTGTGAGTTGCTCCACAAGCAAGCTGTCTGATAAAGAAAGCTGCTCTCTAGTGCAGCAGACACTCACTAGAGCGCCTCAAACAATCTCTAGCAAGGAAGTGATTTTTTTTTTTTCCTGTTTTCAAATTTACCTGAAACCAGTATTTCTGTAAAATTCCATGAAAATTAACTACTAAGAAAACATAACTTAAAAAATATTAAAATTCAACGGCCAATTGTATAATATTCAGCAGACATAAAAATGTAAGCGTTTATAAATACAATCATATTCAGCAGACATAATTTACTCTAAAAACTGAACGAGTTGGTTCTTACCCTCCATCTCTACCTTCCTCACCGTGGCCGGCACAGGCCCACCCTGTGCGTGCACACAACCTCCCCGAGCACAATGTCAGGCGGTAAGACTGCGTTGTTTGTATACAGTGTCTCTCACTAATGACTCAGTAAGAAAGGGAGGTATTATTACTATCTTATAGATGAAGATGTTGAGGCTCTAAAAAGTGAAATAACTTGCACAGAATATACACCTAAAAAGTGAGTGAAGATAAAAAGAACCAGGGCTCCTCGGAGAAATGGCTGATTCCACGGCTGAAGCAAGAAAAACACAGCATTAGCCTGGAACACCTTAGCATACCAGAAAGTCAGGCAGGGTTCAAAAATCAGAAGGATTGGGGCACGTCAAAAGGACATAGGCACTAACCTCCAAGAGCCCCCAATGGCCCAGGGTGGAATAACTTATACAAAAAACTAACCCAGCAACAGATCATAACCAAGGTATAAAATAAACAAACACAAGTTCACAGTGATAAAAGAACATGAGTCAACAAATATAAACAGATAAACAGGATAAAAGAGACATGTTTCCCTTACAGAAGAATTTCAGTAACACATATAGAGAAGCCCCTCTCCAGGCATGAAGCTGAATTCCTCTCTCCCCAGGATAAACTAGCTTCGGTGACCTGCTTCCAAAGAATAAAGTAAGAAATAAGAAAAATAATAACTTCACAGTGGAGGAAATGGGCAAGTGCATGAAAAGCATAGTCACATGATAAAGTTTAACATCTCCCACGATGTTCTGTGTCGAGACCACGAATCCCCCTAAGACAAAGCAACAAGAAGGGCACCTCATATCTGCAGCCTTCTTTCAAATGCTAAAACCCAGTCTAATCCTGAGAAAAACATCAGACAAATTCAAACTGAGGGGCAGTCTACAAAATATCTGACCTGTCCTCCTCACATCAAGGTCGTCGAAAACAGGGAAAGAAGAAGAAGCTGTAAGAGACCAAAGGGGATTAGGGAAATAAAACTAAATGAACTGGTACACCTTGGATTAAAAAGAAGACATTAATGGGAAAACTGGGGAAATCCAATAGAGTCTAGAAGTTAGTTAATAGTAACACACCGATGTTAGTTTCTTGGTTGCAACAAACGTACACTGATAAGGTAAGATGTTACTGACCTAAGACATGAGGGAAATCCAGAATGGGTATGGGGACCTCAGTACATCCCTGCAACTTTTCTGTGAAGACAAAGCTACTGGGAAAAGAAAGGGGTGGAGGGATGGCGGATAGAGAGAAGACATCAACCCAGGTTTGTTCAATGCCAAAGTCACACAATATTAATAAATCACACAGTGAAAAGAATTTGAGACTTGGAGAGTGGAAGTCACTTTCTGCCACTTGATCCTTGAGTTATTTCAGGGGGTCACAAACTGTTATCTTCCTCATCTATGACAGAGTAAAAACATCTATCTTCTTCCCTCATGGAGTGTTCTGAAATTTTAAAACTATATAAACGTACCACACATGAACAATGGACCGGTTCCAAACTGGGGAAGGAGTACATCAAGGCTCTATACTGTCATCCTGTTTATTGAACTTACATGCAGAGTACATCATGAGACATGCCAGGCTGGATAAAGCACAAGCTGGAATCAAGATTGCAGGGAGAAATATCAATAACCTCAGATACGCAGATGACACCACCCTTATGGCAGAAAGCAAAGAGGAACTAAAGAGCCTCTTGATGAAAGTGAAAGAGGAAAGTGAAAAAGCTGGCTTAAAATTCAACATTCAAAAACTAAGATCATGGCATCTGGTCCCATCACTTCATGGCAAATAGATAGTGAAAAAAAGGAAACAGTGACAGACTTTATTTTCTTGGGGTCCAGAATCACTGCAAATGGTGACTGCAGCCATGAAATTTAAAAGATGCTTGTTCCTTGGAATAAAAGCTATGACTAACCTAGACAGCGTATTAAAAAGCAGAGACATCACTTTGCTGACAAGGTCTGTACAGTCAAAGCTATGGTTTTTCCAGGAGTCATGTATATGGATGTGAGAGTTGGACCATAAAGAAAGCTGAGTGCCAAAGAACTGATGCTTTTTGAACTGTGGTGTTGGAGAAGATTCTTGAGAGTCCCTTGGACTGCAAGGAGATCAAACCTGTCAGGCCTAAAGGAAATCAGCCCTGAATATTCATTGGAAGGACTGATGCTGAAGCTGAAACTCCAATACTCTGGCCACCTGATACAAAGAACTGACTCCCTGGAAAAGACCCTGACGCTGGGAAAGATTGAAGGCGGGAAGAGAAGTGCACGACAGAGGATGAGATGGTTGGATGGCATCACCGACTCGATGGACGTGAGTTTGAGCAAGCTCCGGGAGTTGGTGATGGACAGGGAGGCCTGGCATGCTGCAGTCCATGGGGTCGCAAAGAGTCAGACACGACTGAGCAACTGAACTGACTGATACAAAGGGTAAATTACAGACGATAAAGCCTTAAGGATATAAGGCAAAGGAAAAACTGTAAACCCAAGACTGTACACATGCAACAGAAGTAGCTATTTTTTATTTTTCTGATTAGGAGAGTAGAAAACTGCCCATGTATTACAATAGCTTCTACCCCCATGAAACTGTTTGCTGAAGAGTGGTTTTTCCTCCCATTAAATTGATGGAAGGAAAGAATCTGGATTTCAGGAAGTTTTTCTAAGCTTATTAAAAAGCTTACTGGAACAAGACCTCTATTGTACATTTAATTAGCTGCCCATAAAGTAAACCCTCAAACCACTCCTGATTCATCATCCAACACTAAATTCCAGGCACATTTTATGAAAGTTGATCGTAATTAATCTGATCCTCAAAGTCAACAGGAAGTAACACTGATTTCTGATAAACCTTTTCAGGCTAATATTCCTTCAGTGGAAACTGGCTCATCTCCATACTTACAAACACATGTAGAAAAGAGGGAAAAAAGGAAGAAAATGAAGCCCCCACTTCTCTCCAAACCCCAGAAAATGTACCTAATTCTTAACCCATCCTGTGTCGGGCAGGGAGTCCGTCTAGAACTCGGCTTAGAACTGTGCCAACATTAAACTTCTCTGACCCCAAAAACGCCTTTCCCCCATTTAAAAAAATAACCCAAGCAGTCGTGCACTCCCTGGACTGTCTCTTGGCAGTCTTCCCACCGTAAAGCACTGGTTTTTAGCGTTCTGTGATACCCAAGGGCATGACGATTATACAAAGAAGTGGAAACGAGGAGGCAGGAGATCAGGATTCTTGAATGGTCTCTGCCACTGGCTGGCAATTTAACTCAGAGCAAATCACTTATCCTCCGGACACTTTCCTCTTTTTTTTTTTCTTTTTTGCTTATAAGAGTAAGTGAGTTGGATTAGTCAGTGAAGTTCCTTTCCAATCTTAAACTTCTGATTTCAATGTAATTCACTACCTAAAATTATTTTACTTCGTATCCATCATCAGGATCAGGCCCAATGACTATGAAAACTTCCAGACTGAAAACCGCCAGATGACGACCCCAGAGTCCAATTTCTTGTTACTCAAGTACATTCTCAAGTCAGAAGCAGTTCTTTTTTTTTTTTTTTTTTTTTAACCCCAAATTACCTCAGGAAGCAAAGTTTAATTTCTCCTCGGAGATCAATACTTGCAGAAAAGGTTCTTAGGGATCAACTCTGGCCAATTAATAGATCTTGTAGAAACAAGTAGTTTGAAGTACAAAGTAAGAACTCTTTTTGGCCCTTACAAATAATAGAGCATCCATCCACAAATCAAAAGAAATATACATTAAGTGACCACGTGACGCAAATTTGAAGTGCAGCTCCTTGGCTGTGTCTATATTCAGGAAAAATACACTTCTACTGGAGGAGGAGGTAGGGTGGAAATTTACAACCTAATTGGCATTGACTGCCACTCTTGCCAGTATTCTCTGAATTCCTCCCTAACATTTTTATTATCTTCTGACTTAGAAAATTTTAATATGTAGTCTATGAACCAATTCAAATTTCAAACCCAGTTGTTACATGCTTTTCACTGCGAATGTACAAATGTGAATAGGCATTTGTTAAGGAAAAAAGCTAACACAGAAAAATGAGCCACAGCAATATCCTGATAAAATTTATCCTAAGATCACCTGAAGGAGAAAGCGTGGTGTGAAATGCTCAAAACCACGCCTAATACATCACGCGTGTGTGCTGAGTCATGTCCCACTCTTTGCGACCCTGTGGACTGTAGCCTGCCAGGCTCCTCTGTCCATGGGATTTCCCAGGCAAGAATACTGGAGTGGGATGCCATTTCCTTCTCCAATGCATAAGAGTGAAAAGTGAAAGTGAAGTCACTCAGTCCTGTCCTACCCTCAGCGACCCCATGGACTGCAGCCTTCCAGGCTCCTCCGTCCATGGGATTTTCCAGGCAAGAGTACTGGAGTGGGGTGCCATTGCCTTCTCCGAACACACCATAGTCACAGGTTAATAAATATCTGAAGTAAATCTAACAACTGAATACCGAACAAGGAAGGTTTACTTTAATGTCAACTTAATTTTTCTGTACTTGCACTCGATTTCAGATGGATTAGAAAAGATTAGCATCCTTTAGGAACAAAACCTCAGTCAGGCGATTGTATACATAAACATCCTGCTGATCGCAGGATAGCGTTACACATTGAGTTCTGACGATGGTGCCAAGTAAAGGACTCTTCCCTAAGCCTTCTGCCCAGCTCTTCAAGCTATTACAAGGTATCACTTCACAGAACAAAAAGCTGCCTGTTCTACTACAGGGAAAATAATGTTGACCTCAGAGTTACCTGTTTAAGACCACGGCTGTGTATCTTCTTTCCACAAAAATAATCCCACACAAAATATTGGTAAATGGAGAAGGAAAATTTGTCTCTGGCTTCTCTTTCTCTTCAATCTCTTCATCTTCCTCGTCATCCTCAGAATCACTCCAGGACACGTAATTATCCTGGTTCCTATTATTATACCACTCCACGCTTTCAAACTGCTGCCGCTCGTACGGTTTGTATTTGCGTAAGATCTCGAGCAACTTTATTACTTTAGGAGTGACAAACTTCAGGTCAAGTGAGGCAGGTGAGAAGTGCTCTTCACACAGGGCATGGATTTTCCTTAGGAAAGTGTCTGTGAACAACAGAAACTTCCGGTGCAGCTCCTCTTGCTCGTGTTTGATGTGTTTCTGTAGCTCTCTGACCATCATTCCAGCTACTTTATCGGCACACCAGGGTCCCAGGACAACCAGGACCGCACGGCAGTCTGAGAGTATCTACAAAAAAAGGTAAAGACTCCAATGCAAAACAATACTCCTGCAGTATCTTCACGTGGAGTCCAACTGGGATTTCAACTGTCTGCAATCTGCCCCTTCAAAATAAATCTACCCCACTAATATCAACACTGGGGTTCATTCCTTAAAAGGTTAGGGAGAGGGGTCAGCAGTCTTTCCAAGCTCTACTTTTTCATACAGATGCCCAGAAGCACCCTTCTGTTTTCCCCAGTAAAAGAATCAAATGACAGAAATTAAAAGATGCAACTGTGTACGGTTAATAAAGCAACCTCAGAGCTGCGGTCAGAAGTACAACTAAGTCATTTACTTCCAGGTAAATACGAAGGAACTCCATAAGAGAACGTATAAATGTGTGTGAATGCGCAGTAAAGGCTGTCATTTCATTTTAGGTATCAAAGAAAAGCAAGATGATTTTCCTTGAACTGTATCTGTGCCCTGGAGCGCCACAACTTACAACCCTAGCGCAGACTGGAACGTAAATCCATAGTGAGGCTGTAACTGCCAGTTCTGCAGGCAAATAAAAGACCACTGGGTTGAACATGGACTTAATGAGAAGCCAGGTGCTGAACAGAGTCTGGGCATTGCTGCTCCAGAGAAAATTAGCAAGAGAGAATTAGGATTCAATTCCACACAGTAGTAACATTCACAGCTGGCTGGGACAATTGACAAATTGTCCTGGGACAATGGTTCTCAAGTTTTAACGGCAACAGGATTCATTGAAGGGCTTCAAATCTCAGACAGCTGGCTCCCACTCCAGAGCTTCAGATTGAGCAGGTCAAGGGTGGGGCCCCTCATGTGCATGTCAAGAAAGTTCCAGAGGGAAGCTGATGCTGCTCGTCCAGGGTCCATACTTTGAGGACCACTGTCCTAAGGAATCACTTCTCAAAACTGCCCTACTTGGAGATGAGGGGCTCATGTCCAGTTACATACAAAGAAACAACAGAAGAATTCTTTCAGCTCAGGGTTTGATCAGGAACTAACTCATCTGACTAAGAAAAAAAAACCAAAAACTGGGACTTACTTCTTCTATTCAAACAATCATGACTCCTCCTTAAACCAGGGAGGTCTCCACTTAATAATAGAAATGTCTGTCAGGTAACAGTAAACTCAACCCAATATGATATACTCAATGAAAAATGTCCAAAGATACAAGAAGGTAAGGCCTTAAACTAAAACGTATATAAAACAGCCTCATTAAAAGAAAATTCATTTCAACATTAAAAATGTATGCAGCCTTTTATTATATTCTCTGTACTTACTTTGTACACGCTTACCTGTTTAGAAATTAGAGTAGAATCTCTTTCTTTCGAATGTGCAGATATGTTACAGTCACTGATAAAAGTAAGTGCTTCTTCTAACTCCATCAGCAGTCTTTCATAAAGCCCACTTCTGTCAGTAAATGGTCCACAGTCTACCACAATCTCACATGGCTGAGAAGTGTATCTTTAACATCAGAAACAGAAGTCATCAATACCACAATAAATTCACTACAGCAGTACCATCCATTACATATCCAAACCAAAAAAGAAACTCCCTCTTTTCAGCTGTGTAACTACTGGAAGAACACACAGGCTCCCAACAAGCCTTCCTCAAGTTGTACCCACTTCCATCTGTACTGTATTTGCCAGCTAAGTGTCCATAAATGCATAAGGCTAACAGTCAAAAGAATTCTGTTGCTTCATTGTTAATCACAGGTTTTTCATTCTGATTTTTAGGTTTAGACTTTCACCTTTTGCCCACTAAGGCATCACCCAGAATAAGAAAATGTGTCAAAACAGACAAGATACTCAACAATGATTACTTCTCAGACCCAGAAATAGGGAACGCAGGAAGAGATCATAAGGAGGAAGTATTATCATTAAATGTGTGTTTCCAAACTACTTGAAACATTTAGCATTTGCAAATGTCAACTTTCTTAGTTTTTAAATAAATCTTTTAATTCATCTTTAACTGGAGGATAACTGCTTTACGACACTGTGCTGACCTCTGCCACACGGCAACACGCATCAGCACGTGCGCTCCTTCCCGAGCCTCCCCCAGCCCCAGGCTGTCGCAGAGCGGTGCGTGGAGCTCCGAGTTACACGGCGACTGCCGCCGCCTCCTCTGCACATGGCAATTCCTCTGCACACGGCAATGTGCGTGCTTCAGTGCTGCTTGCCCAGCTCCGCCCCCCTTCTCCTTCCCACGCCGTGTACACAGTCTGTTCTCTCCGTGCTCTCCATCAGAGCTGCTATTCTTGCCCTGCAGATAGGTTCATCGGTAATCATTTTTCTAGATTCCATATATATGTGTTAATATATGGTATTTGCTTTTCTCTTTTTCTGACTTACTTCACTCTGTATTATCAGGCTCTAGGTTCATCCACCTCGCTAGAACTGACTCAAATGTGTTCCTTTTTAGGGCTGAGTCATATTTTAACGTGTCCTCTTAAGGAAAGCTCCCCCACATTTCAATCAATCACAACAGTATCACTCCCTGGATCTTTCATGCCTTTCATAGTATGTCAACAACACATACAATCCTAAAAGCATATGTAATAATTAAGGAAAATAAATATATTAACGACATAGTCTAAAATGACAGTGTTCATTATTCCCAACTAGAATTTATAAGAGTCAGATTTTGAGAGCTAAGTAATGATGCCAAATGCAATAGGGTATCTATCAGTTTTTTACCTAAACACCTTAGAGGCCGTCAGAGGTGTATTTCATATCACATCTGACTTCCATGAATCTAAATGTTACCTTTTCTTCTCATTTCACCAAGAGAACTCTTTCCAAACTCCTACCAAGTGACAGGCACACTGCAAGGTGTTTTCATGTTAATGTAACTGATCACCCAAGAGTCCCCTGAAACCACTGGTAATGCCATTTTATAGGCTCAGGGACAATTAATGACTCACTTGAAGTCACAGATTAGTGGAGCCAGTCCTCAAAACCCAAGTGTGATTTAACTTCCCAATCTGAGAAATAAGTCTTCTCTCATGTAACTGTTTCAAGAACCACCACTTGGTAATTGTTAACCTTGTTAAAGGCTGTACCTAACAAGGATATAAGGATAATTTAATATGAACTGAATTAGTCATTGTAATTTAAAAACCTAATTTATAAAGGTTCCCTTCTACCAACTTAAGATTACAAAGGCTGTGTTATATGTTTCAATGAAACTCAAAACAGCAACCTCCTCAAAAAGAGACAAACCTAGAAACAGGTCAGAAATTCACATCCATTTTCAAAATCAGAGGGTGTTTCCCATTATTTTCAATCAGACCGTAAAATACTGAATTCTATAAATAAATTAATGTTCTTTAAAACCATCATGTAGGATGTTTGGGTCAGAACAAAAAAATGCACACACTGACAGAAAAGGACACAGATCGCCTACTGAGTTCCCAGCCCTCATTAACACAAGCAGACAGGCTGGGCCCACGTGTAGGCAACATTCCCTCTTAAGGGTGCAACACCGCCATCTGTTACGCTTTCTGGAAACAAGGTTCAACTCCTGCGTCTGAAGATGACTGTCCTGATAAGGAATTCTTAGGTCTTCCAAGGGAGTATGGAACCAAAGGCCTACAACCATCCTAGCAGGTTTCACTGAAGCCTAGTTAATCCTAAGTGCTTACCTGTCTAAGACCACCAAGTCAGTTGCAGTTTCAGCATTACTCTTAAGAATTTTCTCCAGTTTCTGAATCTTTTCTTCCAATTCCTCTGGATCACATTTCCCATTTAAAATGGAAGCAGTTAGTCCCAAAATACGAGGACATGATGGACAATTTTCACAAAGCTAATATGACAAAAGATACTGACAGTAAGGAATTCATTTTGCAAGGCCCCAACCAAAGAGACAGCATCCTGATTAAACATGTCAAAAAGACCTAACAAATACCAAAATGGTCACTTATGGAATTTACTGTAGCTTACTTAAGAGATCAATTTATCAAAAAGGAACATTTAAATACGCTATGATAGACTATGTAACTCACTTATGATAGATCCCATAATTTACTGGTTTTTTACTGTTTAAACTTTTATTATAGATTTAGAAGTTATAAATATATTAATATTATAAATTACAGATTTAAATGAACATTAGTTTAATATTCAGTCACTTATTCCTACACTGAAACCAAGTTCCCAAAAGTGGTAACTAATACTGCTTTTGGTAAATAAAAACACTGCTTTTACTCAGTAATCTGACCAGCATTATTAACACTGATAAAATCTAAAAACTTACCTTCATAATTTCTCGGTAGGGGTGGTCTAGGATTGCAAGATGACACTCATCAAACACCAAAAGGTTAATGTCTGACAGTGATAAGTAACCATTTTTCAAAACATTCAAGGCGACATAGCAAGTCATAACGAGAACCTAAAATAAAACTGCTATCAGTATACAAACATGCCATTCACCTG
This sequence comes from Oryx dammah, assembly GCF_014754425.2. Lineage (NCBI taxonomy): Eukaryota > Metazoa > Chordata > Mammalia > Artiodactyla > Bovidae > Oryx > Oryx dammah. Next base: position 9,895,859 of record NW_024070200.1, on the reverse strand, counting down.
CCTGGATATACTTCTATGAAATCAGATTAGGGAACCACTGTATTTTAGGTAAGGATTAAGAAACTCGTCATTAAAAATTACAACAATAAAAAAAGTACTACAAAAATTCTCAATGTATGGAAGCTCGTACTTGATGATCAAGATGTAAAACAAGGAAAACATGGAAAGAGATAAGAAAAAAAAAATACTGATAATGGATACCACGTTTTTATGATAAATCTACTCAGTCTACTGCAAGTTTTCAGCTTCCTCATAATTTGATTGATGACACCTGTCAGTTTTATCAGATCACAAAACAATTCACACAATTTTTTCCTGTCAAATTGACAGGGTTTTCTGGAAGAAGACACAGACTTCTTAGTTTTTTTAATGGCTTATCATTCTGTGGATTTTAAATGCGTTATTAAGAGAGCTTAACCCAATATGTAAGACATACTAGCAGACCAGGGACGGCTTGAGGTCTTAACTATTTCAGATTCACCAACACGTGAAAGGCCCTCAACACAAGCTGGTGGCATGGAAATGTCTAGGCTACAGGAAGTGACAGTCACTCAGTCGTGTCTGACTCTTTGTGACCCCATGGACTATACACAGTCCATGGCATTCTCCAGGCCAGAACACTGGAGTGGGTAACCTTTTCCTTCTCCAGGGTATCTTCCCAATCGAGGGATCAAACCCAGGTCTCCCTCATTGCAGGCAGATTCTTTACCAGCTGAGCCACAAGGGAAGCCAAGTTACAGGAAGTCTCCATCAAAAATACTAAGATCTCAACCAAGAAATGTCAAGGCATTTAACTCAAGAGTACACTTTCTGAAAGCAAGTTATCTGCAAGATGGAAATAGGTCACAGGAATTTGCATTTTTCAAACAAAAAATCATACTGTAAAGCTGTTTCTTTTCTATTCAGTAACAGCAACACAAAGGAGTAGCTTATTTGGATTTAGGATGAAATTATAGTAGGAAAATGCATGAGGGGTAGTTTCTAGGCTGACAAAGTACTTGGAAAGTAGAGACTTCAAACCTAATTCACATAACGAAGGCTTCAGGTCATCTTATAAATCAAGGACTTGTACAGATTAAGTGAAATCTCCTTATGAGTCTTACCTGATGTTTAGTAAACTCTTGGTTCCATTTCTCTTTTGTCCAAGATGCAGTTACTTCTAGGTTTGAGTATTCCCCGACCTTGAGATCTGAGTGAGTTCTGACAGCTGACACTTGTTGAGCAACCTGGTTTGCTGATTACAAATACAATATTCTACGTAAATGCAAGAACTCTTCCCTAAATGGTTCTCTGGACGACTACTAACTAAACAGCTAAGGGAAATCCTTATTATTATATATTATATCTAACTACCAATTTTTTACATAGCCAACTTAAAATCATACTTTCACAGTTATCTCTAAAATATGCTTCTTATACTCACCATCTCGCCTCTCTGTCACTCACTTTACAAAGTCTTCGTTCACCTTCCTTAAGGTGACTTTCCCCAATCTAAGAACATAATTTCTAGGCTAGAAAGGCAACTACTCCAGATCCACCCCTCCTGCTTTCTTCAATAAAATAAGATTGTATCACCAAGAAATAACACAGACTGATATATATTTAAAGCACATGAGAACATCACATGCTGAGACAATCTAAAAAGAAAAGAAAAAAATGAGAGGAGTGATATGGTCATATTAGTACTTGAGCTGTTTATATTCACATTTTATACTTTTTATTTTAATATATAACCTCAAACACATAAAAACCTATATTTTAAACTCTTACTGAATATCTAACTTTTAAAAAGCCCCTGACTTTCTTTCCACAACTGGTATAGCAAAATCATAAATCAAAAAGGTACCTATAATCAAGCTCCTTATGATACATTTTGTGAAACTAAAACATTAAAAACTAACTACTGAGATCAGATTATATCCCAAAAGGAACCCTTCAAAAGAAATGCAGAGCCAGAATTAAATGCGGTTCCATTTAAGAAGAAAGCCAGCGTTTAACATCTACAAGATAGGGCAACTATCGTTTAAGAGAAATACTATTTGAAGTTAACAAATAAGACAGAATGATATTTCTGCTTCAGCAAGCACATTATTCATCAACCTCTCTATTCTTTCAAGACTTTAACTTTATACCCCAAGAGCAAATCTGCTTAACCATAAGATCTCATCCAATTTCCTCCATACAATTTGATAAAATAGAGCTTTATTACCAGAGTTGACCAAGAATACCGTCCTTTTGCCATTTCTGTTGAAGTCTCCCCTGATCTGATAAGACAGCTCTTTAGTGAGTAGTACTGCAATAAACGTCTTCCCTGAGCCAGTGTTTAAACAGACTATGGTATTATGATCCAGAGCTGCTTCAAGCAGTTCAACCTAGAAATACAGTGGGGGAAAAAAGATTACACACTTCTTATCTAAGTACAGAATTTTTAAAACTGGATTTTGTTTCAATTCAGAAAATTCCACTGTTTTCTAAAATCTCCCTCCAATAAATCTGCCCTTTCAAAAAGCTTACCTTCTACATGTTTATTTAATAATAATAATCAGAGGCATTAAAATGCCGGTTACACATAGCTGTGCTGTATAAATGTGTTGAATGGCATTTACAATTTCTTTAAAAATCATTTTCACAGCGACAGAAACTTTTCTAGAATGATATGAACAACTGAAACACTGTAACTTAGTGGAAAATAAGTGGTATTTAAAATTCATTAGCAAAGTCAAAGTAAAGAAGAAAATTAATGATTTTACTACTGCTTATTATACTGATCTACTCTTATTTACCACTTTAGACCAACTGTAATAAAATATACTGTTTCTTTAAAAAAAAAAAAGACTATAACCATAGTTCTAACAGTCTATGTTTGTTCAAACCAGTCTCGATTCCTACCTAGATCATGAGGACAGACACACCCAAATAGATACTCAGGAACAGTGAGGTTTTCACAGGGTAAAAAAGATAAGAAATTTCATCAATAAAACTATCAAATCAATAACCCAGCAGATGTTAGAAAAGAAAATGACTATTAAGAACAAAAGTATTTGGCATGAGAAAATTAATCAGAAGAGGAAAGCTTAAAAAAGTAAAGGAGTTTTATAGAAGTTGTGTCAACTATATGCAAATTTATTCCATTTTAGTGAAAATGCTCCAGTATTAGTGTTCTCATTAGTACCTGATATTTTCTTGGCGTATAAATGTTATCATGAATTGCTTCTTGTTGCCATGGCAGTCCAAAGAAAGGACCCATTGGTGAGGAAGCAGGGGTCATGAGCTGCAGGCCTGCCATGCTGAGGGGCTGCAAAGCAGGGCTTTTCATTCATCCAGTGTCTCTTTCATTGCATTTTTGCTCTAGCACAGCTTACTACAAAAGGGAAAAAGAATACCATTACACAACCATGCAAGGTTACAAACAAAAGAAAGCACAGAAACAAGAGAAACGTCAGAATATCGTTCCTATGGGCCTTTTCAAATTCTTCCTGTAATTGTTTTAGCTTTTTCTTGATCTAAGAGGATCTGTTTTAAAAGTCAAGCATTCTACACTCGCCAACCCAGCAATTCTATACCCAGAAACCTGCCTGAAAGGATTAGGCAGATGCACAAAGACGTAAACACATGAATATTTATTGTCACATTATTACTTAAAAACAAGAAATAACCTTAAAATCAATTAATCAAAAATTATCTGAGTAAATTATGGTCTAGTCTTAAAGTGGAAAACTTTAAATCCATTAAGATAATACAGATCTATATTTACTGACATAGAACCATGTCCATAAAATACCTTTAAAAGAAAATTTGTATACTATGATGCTCTTTAAAATAAATGTTTTTATATACAAAACATGTAAATATATATGTAAATATATTTCAAACATTTGTAAATTCTATGATGCTATTATTGATAAAATAATGAGAAAACTGTATGAAAGGCATTTCACACCGCGTACACACAGGAAGGAGTCAAATGCCGCCAACATTTGGTCATTTTATCAAAGGACCATGAACACAGAAGAAGGTCATTTTTCTTAATTGACACCCTATCACAACTGCACAGCTGATCGACTATTTACATAAGTATTTTTGAAATTATGCATATCCTAGATAAATTAAAACAAGGCAAAACCATTTTGTGCAATAAGAGCTACTTCATGGTGTTTAAGCACTCTTCTATATTGCACATATTCTTCCCCGAAGATAAATTTGATTGTGTGAAAGGATAAAACAGAAATTCAGGCTTTTAAAAATTCCTAACCTGCAGATAAAGGGTTAGGGTTTCAAATCTCTATGAGAAAGTCCACCGGCGCGGAACTGACTGGCCCCGTAGAAGGCAATTTCCCCTTGTACTGCTTTGCAGTGTTCACTGTTATTACTCTATGAAACTGGAAAGAAAGAATCCCCACTCTTTGTTCCCTGACAACAAAAACTTTGAATTTCCTGACTTGTTAAATTTATAACCATGGTACAACACAGTGACTTAACTGTTGTGTCTAATCCACCAAGAAGCCTCAAGAGTACAGTCTCTTGTATGCATAGGCTTAACACCAAAACTTTGATTTCAAAGCTTAGTTCAGCTGACAAGAATTCAACATCCAGTTAATACAAGTAGCACCTCCAGTAAATGGCCGCAGGGCCTCAGGCCTCAGCAAGGCGGTGTGTTCGTGGACCAGAGAGCACGACCATTCTCAGCATCCCTCTCAGAGGAAGAAGGCAAGCAGACTGTTCCAGATACACTATGAAAAACTACCAAGGCCTTCTTTTGCCGGGGTCAAACAGAACTACATTTTCCACGAGAAAGAATGTGCTCATTCTCTACTGAACCAAAGTCCCAACAGCCTTTCCTGCGACCTCCTTTGTACTCAGCATTCACTTCTCTCAATTCTGCAGGCCCACAGGATAAACAGTCTCACGTTGATCAGTCAAGCTTCTTACTCAACCCGGCTGCAGAGAACCTGAAGTGGAAGGCTATTTTACCCAACAGCCTGAGACCCAGCAGGTCATGCTGAAGGCCCAAGGCTGAGACCTGCAGGCACTTCCCACATGGCTACCCATTCTTGGGGTATCTCTATACGGTGCTCCTTATCCACAGGTTCCACTTCCACAGGTCAATCTATCCTTGGTTGGATGACTCCACGGATGCAGAGGGTCAACTATACTATGCAAGGGATATGAGCATCCGGGGATTTGGGCATCAGAGGGTCCTGATGCCAATCACCATAGGCACCGAGGGACAACTGTACTTCTTCACTACTCTAGGCTGCTCACTGGTAGGGTTATTTAAGCCTGATGCTTCACCTTCCACCCAACCCAAATGTTAATCCAAGACCAAACAAACAAATGGTGGAGGGATCTGGAAAAAAGCCCAAATCCTGCTGCTGGATGGAAATTTTCAAAGGAGAAAAGAGGGCAGCGATGTAAATCCTCAAACACACTTCCTCCACCTCCAGGAACCCTCCTTCTTAACACTGTCACTGTTTCTGCTGATGCAGACGTTAGTAGTAATGATAGAGCCAGAAAATAGTCTAAAACATAAATGAATGTTCTATTTTTAGAATAGTATTAAAAAATCTACTCATAAATACTTAAAATTTTATTATAGACTATATAAAAGTAGTCTAAAAATAAAAACCGATTTTTAGAATAGGCTTAGAATAGTCTAAAAAATACGACGCTCTATTTTTTTAAGGGCACATGATATTCTTCAAAATTATCAGTATCATAAAATACAAAGAAAAACGAAAAGTTTTCCAAATTAAAGAAGACTGTAGAAACACGACAACTAAACGCAGTAATCCTTTCTTGTTATAGAACGAAGGCTCTAAGGGCTGTTATGGAGTCCAGCAATAAGGCTGTAGACAACGCACTGTTACACTCCCTGAGATGAGGACTGCACCATGACGACGTCGGGGAGCATCCTTATTCTTGGCAAATACACATTGACGTACTTAGGAGTAAAAGGGCCAAAACGCACGCAACTTATTCTCAAATGGCTCAGAATCAGAAACTACACATAGAAATAGAGAGAACGGATGCGACTGATAAACCAAATGGAGCAGAACAGGTAGAGCACACCGTCCTTGTCCTAGTCTTGCTCTTTTCTGTAAGTCTGAAATCACTTCCAAAGAAGGAGTTTTAAAAAGTAAACAGTTAAATGTGACCCATGAGACCAGGATCTCCTTGAGTATAGGAGCTGTATATCTCACACATACTTCTATCACCCACCAGACCAAATCACACCCCAGGCATAACAAACAAACAATACAGGTTTGTAGAGTGAAGACACTGCCTATGTGCACGGCAAACGCCTCCACACAGCATCTCTTGCCCCTTCGTTAGTTACGTCACATTGCACACATTCTGAGAGACACAGACGGACACAGCTCACTCTTTGACTGGCACACATGTTCCATGAGAACAGGACGTGTGTCTCATTCTCTGCAGCTCTTAAATTTCCATACGTGTCATATATATACATCTAAATAAAAACGTGATGAACTCAATCAGAGATTCATGAATGTCTACACAATAACATACAGAACAGAAGCACAGACAGCTTAAAAGATATTTCTACATTATTTGGTTTGGAAATGCACACCCACCCCACTCCTACTCACCCTGAAGGGCGGATACAGGAGAGAAAATCTGCAAGGAAATGGAGAACAGGAATTGAACCCTCCCATTACATTCCCATTAGGTCACAATATTTAAACTAATTTTCATTCACTTCGCACAATGACTGGCCCCAGTAATATATTATCTATTTGGGGAAAGCAAACCCAACATTGAAAACTCAACAAGTAATCCAATAATGTGAAAACTAAAAAAGGCTATAATTTTGCCAATTTTTACTTTCTTTGGCATGTTTAAATAGACTTTTTTTTTTCTCTCTCTCTCTCTTAACTTGGCCTTAATGAAAAGCTCTGAATCCCTACTGGTAAGTAAAAGTTCTAGAGTTTCATAGATTAACTGACTATAGTTAACTGCCTCAGCAGAGCCAATAGGATAATCCACGTGACTATTTTCCGATCACAGATTTTAACAATTAACACTCATCAAAGTGGTGAGACTTTCATAGTTTTGGATGATTCCTTTAGAAACAACTCAGACACATAAATAAACTCTCTTCCTTTTTCCACATAGGATAAAACCCAGATTTACCATCTTAATGTTTGAGATCTCTGTGTTGCTGTTGTCTGAACTGCATTTTGACATTGTGATAGCAGTTTATTGGAAAATCACAGCATACCCAAGCTTCTGCTCTAAAAATAAAGGCAAAAATAGCCAAGTTTAAGATTCTTGTACTTAAATTGAATATAAACACATCTACAAGAAAGTCCCATTGATAAGAAAAGTTGAATAAAAGGCCATTATTTTGTATTAAACTTTAAACAAAAGACATCTGGGTTATTTTAGGATACTAAGTCTTATTCTAAAACAAAGAACAAGAGAATGAGCTGTAACAACAGCACGCCTAATATCCAGAGATCAGGGGCGGGGAGGAGGTAGGGTTATAGAAAAGTTCCAGGAAAGATCTTAAAATGAATACAACGAAATCAAAGTACATAAAATTCTAAAGAGAATGACTAGGAAAATGGAAAAAATAAATAAATAAATGTGAGTGTGCGCGCGCATGTGCACGCAGCTGTTCAGTCATGTCTGACTCTCTGCGACCCCATGGACTGCAGCCCAGATGTGTTATTTCCTAAATTCATATACACAAGAGAAGTACAGAAGGTCACCAGAAGAGGTACTTGTCTGAGTAATCCAAATCAGCTGGTAGTTAAGTCTTCACCACATATATAAAGTCTTATCAGCAATTTAAAGTTCTCAAAGAAAATTTAAAACATGATCTTAAAGAACAATTAAGCTAACTATAAACTTTCATTAAATTCATTTATGAATAAAAGAATTCAGGAAGACAGTTCAAGAAGAAATTTAAAGTTAAGGGTGGTCCCAAATAATCCTAAAAGAGACTAGATATCAAAAAGGAAGCATAAAGCATTGACGTGAAAAGCTTAATTCAATTAACAAATGTTGATTTTCCTATATCTGGTACCAGATTTAATTTATGCTCCTTAACTTAACATCTCTATTTCCACAAGCTCAGGAAAAAATGAATTGGCAGCGGTCTCTTCTCACTGATTTGCATCTGGTCTAGTCTATAGCAGTTAAAGGACATTGATGTAGAGGTCAAACTTTCTCATTTCATACACAATTTGATTTTGCTAATAAGTTAACAAAGCAGAATGGGGGAACCTTAACACTACTTTAGTATTTACATATTTACCTCAAAATGCTGATTCTAAGTTCTTTCAGTTTCCAAGTCTGTATTAATTCATACCCTAGGTAACCTAAAAGCAATCAGAGAGAATATTTTAGAACATACAACTCATTTTTAAAAACAACTTTAAGAAATTTCCTACTTGACAAGATTTTCATAATTTACTTATCTGAATAAGATCTCTGATAAAAACAATTCTTGTATTTATTTATTGGGAGTCAAGAAAACAGTGTATGTATGAACGAGTTGCCCTTTAAAATTAGGATTTATGATGTTCTATTACAATTGAAAAATTTTTAAAGCTGTTAGCACAATCCAATCAGATATATAAGGGAGAATTTCTGGAAGTAAATTACATTTTCCTCCAGTAAAATCTTGATTTTAAAAATACGTAAAGACTACACTAAATCAATATCGTGCTTTCATGAACTTATAACCCCTCTTCTAAGGAGTCAGTTTATGTTTTCTAAAATTACCTCAAGCTTTCACTTTTAATTCCATTCTACACTGCCACCTAATATGACGCAAATTCAATCCACCAACTTGGCCTGATGTGTCACACTAGACATCTTTTCAAGTAATATCCACCTCTATACTAGAAACACCAAAATAATAAGCTGATAACCCTTGAAAATTCAATGCAACTGCACTACTACAAAATTACTGTTGAGTTATCCAAATTACTTCCCTAAACAATTCTGTATAAAGAGACATTAGAAAGTTAATATGCCAAGCACAGTGATAATTTATTTCATGTTCATACTACACAGCTAATAGGTCAAGTTTTCTAATTTTAACATGATTTAAATTACCAAAAAAAAAAAGTGTTTGATAGGGCTCTTTAAGATAACTCTGCAAAAGACATACCACAGACCACAGGCTCAGTCAAGTTCTAGTATAAACCAACAAATTTAATCTAATTAGCATCTAAATCCCATATATGGCTGTACCCTTTCAAACAAAAGCTGTAACAATGGCTAAACCCTCCTAGTCTTAAATCAAAGGCATCTAGAGCTTCCTGCTGCGTATTTTCAAAACTAGTAACAGAAAACTTCCAACTCATTCATTTTATTATGTATCAAGAGGCTGATACTACTAACTTTACGAATATCATTGTCCCGATTTCATCGCCACACTCAGGAAGTCCAAAACGCGCAACTACCGTGAAGTCCCAGAGTGAACAAAAGAAAACACACACACAGTATCAATACTGTGACATTAAGACAGTGTCGAAAGTACTTCTGGAAGCCTATATATAAAACTAAAAATGTCTTGACAAGCTTTTAGTCCCTAGTGACAACTATGCTATGGAGATCCAAGACATTAATTTTAACTCCAACCAAGCCTAAATGCTAAAAGCATCCTGGCTATGGATATAAAATAACAGGTTTAGAATACAGGTTGCTCGTATAAGCACCAATTAAAAATAAGTGGGTTAATTCTCCCATTTGAAAACAAAGGGGAAGGCATCCCTTCCCCCTCGCTCTTTTTCAGAACTCTTTTCAGTCCTTTTCGGCTGTACTTGAATCTTTCTAAAAGCTAAGTAAGCCTCTAGCCAATCTCACTTCTCAGGAATGTTTCCTTAAGATATGTAATCACCAAGAAAGATATGCCCAATCTCCCAGTTTCCCAGGATGGCCTCATTTGTCAACCGACTCCAAATTGCAAAACCTACCTCCAGTCGTAAAGATACGAGAGAATTGGAAATTTTATCTTGAAAACACAAATGTAAAGTGTTGTAACCACTTAGCTATACAAAAGAATAAGACTTCTTTACAATCTCTTTAGTGGATAGCCTAGATACACATCACATTCTGGTTTAATGCTTACTCAATAAAATTGTTTCCTCCCCTTCTACATTTTTGGAGAGGTTTTCTGGTTGGGAAGAAGTCATTTTTAATTATATTTCCCCGGCATCAGCTTAAAAAAAAAGTTCAACTCTCAAGAGGTAGACATGATAAATAACAAAACCCCTTTCTTAAAACTTAAAACCATAAAGAAATCCTAAACTATGCTGCCTAATGGCACTGGAGAGAACGGTTTTCAAAATGAAGAAAGATCTGGAAGAAGTTGGCCAACACCTCCTCTTATCCCTAAAAAGGAATCTGCACACAGAGAGGATCCAAAGTGTTTACAAACAACTCCCACCAACCTCCCTTTTCGAAATTAAAGTTAGAGGAGAAAGAGAGTCGGCTGTTTTAAGCTAATTCATAAGTAAAGGCGATGAGCTCCCGTCTTAATACTTTGGGGCATACAGTCACTCCCTCCTCGAGGAGGCCCTCTGATAAGGCGGGACACTGGGCAAGGCCTCTGGGGATGTAGAAAGCAGTGTTTTCTAATAATATTTTATTAAAATCATCTGAATGCTAGCAGATGACCATCTGTGTTAAGAAGACCAAGGCCCATTCAACTCCACGACCTCTCTCTAAGTTTGTTTCCCTCCTATAAAATAGAACACTTGACTAGCATGAGAATTAAGTAATTAAATGCATATTAATCTTGGTAGAGGAAAAAGCGCTTACCCAGAAATGCAGATGACACCACCGTTATGGCAGAAAGCGAAGAGGAACTAAAGGGCCTCTTGATGAAAGTGAAAGAGGAGAGGGGAAAACTGACTTAAAACTCAACATTCGAAAAACGAAGATCATGGCATCTGGTCCCATCAATTCATGGCAAATAGATGGGGAAACAATGGAAACAGGTGACACACTTTATTTTCTTGGGCTCCAAAATCACTGCAGATGGTGACTGCAGCCACAAAATTAAAAGACACTTGCTCCATGGAAGAAAAGCTATGACCAACCTAGTCAGCATGTTAAAAAGCAGAGACATTTCTTTGCCAACAAAGATCCGTCTAGTCAAGGCTATGGTTTTTCAAGTAGTCATGTATGGATGTAAAAGTTGGACTATAAAGAAGGCTGAGCTCCAAAGAATTGATGCTTTTGAACTGTGGTGTTGGAGAAGACTCTTGAGAGTCCCTTGGACTGCAAGGAGATCCAACCAGTCAATCCTAAAGGAAATCAATCCTGAATATTCATTGGAAGGACTGATGCTGAGGCTGAAGCTCCAATACTTTGGCCACCTGATGCAAAGAACTGACTCGTTGGAAAAGACCCTGATGCTGGGCAAGATTGAAGGCAGGAGAAAAAGGGGACGACAGGATGCTACGGTTGGATGGCATCACCGACTCGATAGACATGAGTTTGAGCAAGCTCCGGGAGTTGGTGATGGACAGGGAGGCCTGGCATGCTGCAGTCCATGGGGTCACAAAGAGTCAGACACGACTGAGCGACTGAACTGAAAGAAGCCACACTCCCATCTCTATCTATAACCACTGTTTTCATAGAACTCTTAAGACTTTAAGGAACTCCTTTAAAGAACCCAAAATGTTTTATTAATCTTAAGATACAGTATAAAAAAAGCATTCTCAAAGCTGAAGAACTATACAAGATTTTATAAAGTATTTTTAATCAGATGAACTGAAAAACCAGACTCCAAACTACTAGTCACTATGAATTTACAATAAAATGAAAATCAATTTAAATCGCAAAGCATGGTATATAATGTAAAATAAAATTAAACAGCTTTCTGCCCACTAGATCTCTTTAAAAGCAAAAACCAAAAAATACTATGTGCTCCTTCTGTTTGGCTCCCCAAACTTCACTGAAAACATTACTTAACTGTTTTTGAGGCAATGAAATGGTTCACATGCTTGGGCAAGTAATCATCCTCACCATTACCATCCAGTAGATAAGCTTAGAAAATACAAAATGCAAGAAATGAGAAAACAAAAAGATAGGAAATATCCCCCCCAAAATACCCGTGATACATGAAATAAAGATTTCAAGGATTTACCAACCATTATTTGGTGAATACAGATTATGAAAAGACTAAGGTCAAATCAAAGACTAGAGACCAAAGAGAAAAAAGGATAATAAATTTCAAGAATTTAAACACTGTAATTTTTAGTCTTAGGTAAATACACAGCACAACAGGAATATTTCTATTTTCATTTTTGTCATAACTATCATTATTCATCAGAAATCCTTACATATTTAATCTAGCATACAACATTACACAAGCTACATTCAGATATGCTTTCTCGGCATTATCTTTTATGAGAGCAAGAAGTGTCCCTCCCACCTTCCCAAAAAAACTAAATGTCTAACAACAAAGGAGGGAGAACTCTGGTAAACCACAGATGGCTCACTTTACATGGCGCAGTTCAACTGAGCTATTAAAATGATGTTGGTTTGTAATAAACAAAAATGCTTATGTTACGGGATTCAGTGGAAAAAAAATATTTTTATTTACAGGAAGATCTGGTTGTGTCTTCAAGTTAAAAACTGAAGAAAAGAAGAAAGGAAAAAAGGGAGAAACAGAGGGAAAGAAAACTCCCCCCACAATTGAGAATGGGATTACTACCGAAAGTCATTTCCTCCTCCTTAAGGCTTTTCTGTATTTTAAAATTCCCTATGATTCGGACACTTTATTACATTTAGAATTAAACAAAGTCTTAAACTGAGGATGAAGACAATAAACATATATGACTGTCTTAAGTATTGGCGAGGAGGACTCCGTTCTTAAGCCACTGAATATGGTTGAAGATTTACCCCCGTTTCTATAACTGACATCACAAATTCACCAGCTTTCTTTTCCTGCACTACTCTATGAACCAAACAAATTTCTGCCTTTCTCTAAAATCTGTAACATAAACATGTTTACATTTCAAAGTAATTAAGCCTAAAATTAAATTTGTCCAAAATTGAAGTTGAATACAGGTCAAATATCATTTTAACAAATTCCATCCAACAAAATCTACATATAGAAAGTAACTCTAGGCTGCCAGCCAATGGTGCACTTACTTGGAATACTTCTTAAAAAGACAACATTCCAACACATCAAAATGGCACAGATACCCACCTCTGCCCTTCAAGTCACCTATAATGACCTTTCCTCTGCAATTTTGTTTTCAGAGAGGTGAACATTTAATACATCACTAACTTTCAAGGTGAGTTTTTAGGTTAATATTTGGTTTGAAGTTTCTGTACTTCACTCAATAAAAAATAAGTGCTAGAATGTTATGCAATCTTTCCTCTTACATCATCTTAGAATGTCCAGGAGAAGAAAAAGGGTCACAGTTCTGACAGGCTGCTTTAAGACACTACATAAGGCGAAGATTTCACTACTAAAGAGAGGTCAGTTCTGAGACAAAAGGAGCCTAAGAAACTGCTAAGTGTACAAATGCTGAGTCAGTGTTGAGTCAGGAAGCAAATGTGTTAAAGTTTCGGGTGAGAGGCAAAGCCCACATCACAGCCACGTGCACCCACGCATGCGCTCTGCTTTCCCTGTGACTCCAACATGGGTGTACCACACTCTCCAAGGATGAGTCTATTTCTGGAGCCCCAACCCCTCCGCCCCACCCCTAAACTTTCCCTCATAACCCCCATCATTACGCTCTCCTCTCTTCCAGCACAGTGGGGGCTCCCTACACCACCCAAATCAGGGCTTCATTACATCTGCTCCATATTAGGTATTATTGCCACTGCTCCTTCCCCCCAAAATTCTAAGACCTTTGAAAGGAAAGATAATCTCATACTCGACTAACATAGAGGAAAGCTGACAATGTCCATAAAAATATTTTCATTCATTAAATTCTATGTTGAAAATGAACCTTATTGATCTAAACCTAAATTAACCTGCATCTTTTTGTGGCCAAATAAAAAATTCAGTTTAGACACTTCCTACTTTTAAAAGATTTTAAACAACCCAGATGATTTCAGCAAGTTTAATACCCCTACCCTTGCCCCCTCTCCCAACAAAGAATAGTTCACGGCTGACCTGAAACTATCAAAGCAAGAGATGCATCAATTCATACAATGATCACTTTGACATCATCCAACTATATCCATTCTCCCACCCTAGTTCTTTTCATGTAACTCCCAACCTATAAAATTCTCATGAATGTTTCACTTTAGAATTTACTTTACTAGGTTTAAAATTCAGATAAAACTATTTAATGTCAACTAATAAATGTAGGGAAAAAATGACAGGAAAATCACCACTTTTAACCATCACATTAGTAATTAAGACAAGAATCACTGTTGCCGTGCAGTCACTGTGTCATGCCCGACTCTTTGCAACCCCATGGACTTGAGCACGCCAGACTCCTCTGTCCTCCACTATCTCCTGGAGTTTGCTCAAATTTACATCCATTGAGTGAGTGATGCTACCTAACCATCTCATCCTCTGGTGCCCCCTTCTCCTTTTGCCTTCAATCTTGCCCAGTGTCAGGGTCTTTTCCAGTGAGTCAGCTCTTCATCTCAGGTGGCCAAGGTATTAGAGATTCAGCTTCAATAAGTTCTTCCAATGAATATTCACGGTTGATTTCCTTTGGGATTGACTGGTTTGATCTCCTTGCAGTCCAAGGAACTCTCAAGAGTCTTCTCCAGCACCACAATTTGAAATCATCAATTCTTTGGCACTCAGCCTTCTTTATGGTCCAACTCTTACATCCATATAAAACTACTGCAAAAACCACTGCCTTCCACTTTTTCTCCTTCTATTTGCCATGAAGTGATGGGACCAGAGCTTCTTGATGAAAGTGAAAGAGGAGAGTGAAAAAGTTGGCTTAAAACTCAACACTGGAAAAATGAAGATCATGGCATCTGGTCCCATCACTTCATGGCAAGTAGATGGGGAAATAGTGGAAACAGTGGCTGACTTTATTTTTCTGGGCTCCAAAATCACTGCAGATGGTGACTGCAGCCATGAAATTAAAAGACACTTGCTCCTTGGAAGGAAAGTTATGACCAACCGGCTGCTGCTCTGTATATACTACCTACTAATTCAAATGAAAAAGCAAGAGAGTTCCAGAAAAACATCTATTTCTGCTTTATTGACTATGCCAAAGCCTCTGACTGTGTGGATCACAATAAACTGTGGAAAATTCTGAGAGATGGGAATACCAGGCCACCTGACCTATATGCAGGTCAGGAAGCAACAGTTAGAACAGGACATGGAACAACAGATTGGGTTCCAAATAGGAAAAGGAGTATGTCAAGGCTGTATATTGTCACCCTGCTTATTTAGCTTATATACAGAGTACATCATAAGAAACGCTGGAGTGGAGGAAGCACAAGCTGGAATCAAGATTGCGGGGAGAAATATCAATAACCTCAGATATGCAGATGACACCACCCTTATGGCAGAAAGTAAAGAGGAACTAAAAAGCCTCTTGATGAAAGTGAAAGTGGAGAGTGAAAAAGTTGGCTTAAAGCTCAACATTCAGAAAACTAAGATCATGGCATCTGGTCCCATCACTTCATGGCAAGTAGATGGGGAAATAGTGGAAACAGTGGCTGACTTTATTTTTCTGGGCTCCAAAATCACTGCAGATGGTGACTGCAGCCATAAAATTAAAAGACACTTGCTCCTTGGAAGGAAAGTTATGACCAACCGGCTGCTAAGTTGCTTAAGTTGTGTCCGACTCTGTGCGACCCCACAGATGGCAGCCCATCAGGCTCCACCGTCCCTGGGATTCTCCAGGCAAGAACACTGGAGTGCGTTGCCATTTCCTTTTCCGATGCATGAAAGTGAAAAGTGAAAGTGAAGTCACTGACTCGTGTCCAACTCTCAGCGACCCCATGGACTGCAGCCCACCAGGCTCCTCCATCCATGGGATTTTCCAGGCAAGAGTACTGGAGTGGGGTGCCATTGCCTTCTCTGATAACCAACCTAGAGAGCATATTAAAAAACAGAGACATTACTTTGTCAGCAAAGGTCCGTCTAGTGAAAGCTATGTTTTTTACAGTGGTCCTGTATGGGTGTGAGTTAGGCTATAAAGAAGGCTGAGCACCAAAGAACAATGCTTTTGAACTGTGGTGTTGGAGAAGACTCTTGAGAGTCCCTCGGACTGCAAGGAGATCCAACCAGTCCATCCTAAAGGAGATCAGTCTTGGGTATTCATTGGAAGGACTGATGTTGAAGCTGAAACTCCAATACTTTGGCCACCTGATGCGAAGAACTGACTCATTTGAAGAGACCCTGATGCTGGGAAAGATTGAGGGCAGGAGGAGAAGGGGACGACAGAGGATGAGATGGTTGGATGGCATCACTGACTCGATGGACATGGGTTTGGGTGGACTCCGGGAGTTGGTGATGGACAGGGAGGCCTGGCGTGCTGTGGTTCATGGGGTCAAAGAGTTGGACACGACTGAGTGACTGAACTGAACTGAATTCAAATGAAAAACTGTTCTTTTTACACTGGAAAAGTGAAAGTGTTAGTCATTCAGTCATGTCTGACTCTTTGTGATTCCATGCACTACAGACCCCCAGGCCTTTCTGTCCATGGAATTCTCTAGCCATTCCCTTCTCCAGGGATCTTCCTGACACATGGATCAAATCCAGGTCTCCGGCACTGCAGGTGGATTCTTTACCATCTGCGCCACCAGGGAAGGTGGCTAGAAGACATGGTAAAAATGAGGCGTTTTTGTTCACTGCTGCTTGGATGCTTAAACCTGACAAATAATACCTGCTTAACTCAAGGGACAAAGTTGAAAGTGAAAGTGAAGTCGCTCAGTCGTGTCCGGCTCTTTGCAACCCCACGGACTGTAGCCCACCCGGCTCCTCCACCCATGAGATTCTCCAGGCAAGAATCCTGGAGTGGGTTGCCATTTCCTTCTCCAAAGAAAGTGAAAGTGAAAGGGACAAAGTTAATATTACCAATATTGGGACAAACTGACAATATGTACCTCCTAATGTGATGAACTGAGAAAAGAAATATCATTTGTCAGAAGTGCAAAACCTCAATCTAATCCTGAGGAAACATGAAAACCAAATCTGAGGCTCATTTTACATAACAGCTGGCTTGTGCTCTTCAAAAATGTCACTATCACACACACACACACACACACACACAAAATGAGAAACTATTCCAGATTAAAAGAGAGAAGAGACAGGACAACTGAACACAATGAACGTTCCTGTACCGAGTCTTGTATCAGGGAAAGGAAACTGCTACGCTGAACGTTCTGGGCACGAAGGGGGATCAGAAGATGCCAGCCCCGAACGTGCCGATCTGGCACTAAGGCAACAGAGAGACGGCAGACTCGAGCAGAACTCTCCATCCCCTCCAACCCCGCCTAAGATGACAGCTACGAGTAAACGCAGGCAACAGTAGGGGACTCTTTATACCACTTGTACAACTCATAAACTTGGAAACTATTTTAAAACATTAAAGTTAAAAACAAAACTCTGCCAAATACTGACCTGTATGTCTGGCTACCAGCAGGACACAGAAAAACAGAACACGTCTGATTTTACTTCTGAACAGTTTAAAAAGCAGTATTCAGTCTGCGCCACTTAAAAACACAAAACTCTCATCGTACCTTCTGACCCTTAAATTATTTGTTCACTCACTCAACAAATATTTATTAAGCAAGACATCCCGAATGCAGACTTGTATTCTGTAGGATGTGAGAACCTGAGCTGAGTTTTGAAGAACGTGCGGGAAGGGCACTGCTCCGGGAGAAGTGCACACAGGACATCGTGGGGACCAGCGGACAGTGTGCGCAGAAGCGCCTGAACAGAAACAGGCAAGGCGACGGGCAGAACGACAAGCCACGTGGCACCGTGTGCGCCCGCAGGGGAACGGTAAGACCGTGACACCTGAGCGGGAGCGGGCCTTATACGCAGCTCTACAGGGTCAGAAGCTCATCCCGTGAGCCTTTTTAGTCTCACTACACACCAAGGGTTGTCGTCGACTTAATCTCAGCCTGAGCCTCTATCAAGGTCCGCTGACAAGAACATCTAAACACAAGGCAAGAGACTCCTCAGCTTGCCTCTTTCCTTTAGAGGGGACACTGCTTCTCCTGGCTGCAATCACTGCCTTTACACATACTGGTTTGCCTGGAACCGCCCTTGCTGGAGCACTCCAATCCCTTATCCCAGGAACCACCCACCCACTCACTCTAACCAGCGCCAATTCACTATCCCTGCCTGCCTGCAGCACGTTTCCACTTGGAGATCCTCACTTGACTCTCAATGGAGCCTTTCCAAAAATTCCTTAAGTACAATTGATCTAAAAAGAAAGCTGAAGATCTGCTGCTGCTAAATACAATTCAAAAAACAAAACAAAACAAAAGACCACCACCAAACACATACACGATTTCCCGTACAGGAATTCCAGAGATGTTTCAAGAAAGAAAAGCAGCATCAAAATAAATGCAGTCTCCTAAGGGGCTTCCCTGGTGGCTCAGTGGTAGAGAGTCCGCCTGCTAATGAAGGAGATGCAAGAGACGT
>NW_024070200.1:9767377-9877269 GCF_014754425.2 Oryx dammah | reverse complement strand
TCAGTGGTAGAGAGTCCGCCTGCTAATGAAGGAGATGCAAGAGACGTGTGTTCGATCCCCGGGCTGGGATGATCCCCTGGAGAAGGGAATGGCAACCTACTCCAGTATTCTTGCCTGGGAAACATTAATACTGTGGACAGAGAGGCCTGGCGGGCTACAGTCCATGCGGTCTCAGAGTCGGACACGACTGAGCACGCACACACACACAAGGTAATAACTTTTATTTCACCCAATTATTTTACAGTTAAACCCAATATACATCATATTACAGGAAAAATCCAGATAAGACAGGAAAGGAAGTAGACTCCAAAGACAGGGTGGTGAATGAACCCATCTGTTAGCTCTAAGACTACAGGTAAATAACTCCTCTCTCACTCAGGCTCATTTCTATAACAGGACCGACACAGATGGCAACCCCTTGGCTCACTCCTTCTCCCCTGCATAATTCACAACACAAACATTTAATTATTAGCTAAGTCAACGATGCCAATTATATTAAAAAAAAAAAAAAAAAGAACAGGTAAGATGTTTGGTGTGGAAAAACAAACTGCACATACTGGGGAGAGGCAGTGAGAGACTAGGAGCCACACTCGAGAAGGCTCTCCAAGGCCTCTGACCCTTCTTGGAGGTCAATCAAGAGCAAGCTTACAGGGTTTACAAATCTTGGGACTATAGAGAATGGGAAGAAGAGCAAGAATCGAAACTACAGCTGCTCCCATCTTTCAGGATTTTTGTTCTCCTCTTTAAAAAAAAAAAACAGGCAGTTACCCACCCTGGACCAAAGGACAAAACTGGCAGCTACCGTAAACAAAAGCTCGCGTTTATAATCCTATACTGTTTGAACACGAGCAAAGCTGCGAGGACACCCAATAAGGACCTGCTTACACGTGACTGCAAAGGTGAAAGTCTGGCATCTCCAAGGGATCCCCTCAGTTAACTGCCTGAATGGCAATTCAGACAGACGGTGTGACTGACACATGGTATCCACCACCAAGAGCAGAAGACGGATCTGTCAGGTGGGGGAAATACGCTGGTCACAGGACTCAGACCCTCCGTCAAGCTCCTTCCCAGCTCAGAGCCTTCACACATACCATCCCCCGCTATCTGCTCCCCAATCTTCAGTTTTCACAAAGTCAGCAGCTTCAGTTAAAACACAGTTAAAAAAAGAGTTTTTTGCCACTCAGTATAGACAACACAGGTAAGCATTTTGCTAGAGCATTTGCTGCCAAGGCAAGACAGATTTCATACATGCATATGTGTTTAAATGTGTAATGCTAAAGAGGCCTTAGGAAATGTAACACATATAATCCCTATATCCAGAACCAGTCCGAGTTCCAGGCACAAGCACGACCTTCTTGAATAAATGAAAGGCCACCATGACGAGAAGCCCACGCACGTTAAGTAGAGAGCAGCCCACGCAGCAATGAGGACCCAGCACAGCCATAAATTAATTAAATTTAAAAACAATATAATAGACAAGTAAATACTGACATATCACGTGATTAAATGCCGTAACTTGATGATGCAATAGAGAATGACTCACACATTTAAAGGCTTAAGTGAAAAAAAAAAATTGAACACAAAACCTTAATTTCCATGATAGAAAGTTAAAAACAAGGAAAAAACAAGGAAAGGTAATTAAGTCGGGATGATGTTTGCTCTTTTTTGGAAGAGGCTGGTGAAGGGAGAGGCAAGTGCCTGAGAGGGGGCATTTAGAAAACCTTGTAAGATACGGGTCATACGTGTTCCTCCTTCTGGGCACTGGCTACGAGCGTGTCCACTGTGTGTCCCTGTGATTTATGTGCTTTCCTCTGTATCAACTGAAAGTGATTTCACTTAAAGTTAATTTTAAAGGAGAAGTAAACAATCCTCAACACAATGTGTAAAAAATTTTTCATTTACCATGATTAAGTATAGTATCAGAGTAAAGAAGGAAAATGAGAAAATTTACTTTTATTAAGCATTTACAGTCTATCATTCGGTCTAATCCACAAAGCAACACGAAGACAAGCATTAACTCCACTTTACAAGGATTTGAAATAACTTGCCCAAGACCATTTGACTAATAAATAGAAGAGGTGGGATTCTACTTAGAATTTGGTTGACTCCCAACTTTTATTTCCACAATATACAAAACACCATGGTCTCAAAGGAAGTGTCAGTTTACAGTGACTTACCAATCAAAATATCTATGTGGATATGTTCCTTTTGATATCTCCAGGGGGTTGAAAAAGAATGGACCCAATTTAAGATTAACAGATACCCAATGAATATTTTAACTGAATCTGCACAAACACAGATAAGTAAACACTGTTTTAATTGTGAAGCTGTAGCAACTTAAATCAGCCCTGTCGATGGATAGTTCTCCTGGCCTTTCGAGTCTAGGAACATAGGTACTCAATAAATACACCCTAACAGACTATATCTCACCATTTTTTTTCAGTATCTTTATCACATTTAGCTGAAGACTAAACATGATTTACGCCTTGATACAAACGCTACCTAATGACTTCTTTCTCCAGTGGAATAAATAAGTGCTACTTTAAGAGAGATGATTAACATAAAGGGGGTTCAGACATAGTGAAATAATTAGATAAATTACTATTATAGAAACTGCAATGTACTATGTAACTTTTTCACCACTCAGTATAGACAACACAGGTAAGCATTTTGCCAGAGCATTTGCTGCTAAGGCAAGACAGATTTCACACATGCATATATATGTTTAAGTGTGTGCCTGCTAAAGAGGCCTTAGGAAAATTATTTATTTCCCTGATGCTGCTGCTGCTGCTAAGTTGCTTCAGTTGTGTCTGACTCTGTGCGATCCCATAGACGGCAGCCCACCAGGCTCCCCCCGTCCCTGGGATTCTCCAGGCAAGAATACTGGAGTGGGTTACCATTTCCTTCTCCAGTGCATAAAAGTGAAAAGTGAAAGTGAAGTCGCTCAGTCATGTCCGACTCCTGGCCAAAATATGCACCCAACTCATATGTAAAAAGCTTCCCCGAATTCTCCTAATGTTCAGCAACAAAAAAGGTAGAAATTTATAAAGATTGATTATAAATAATAATAGTATTCTTCATCAGAACTCTGTCATATGTCAATGAAAACTATTTAACAAATTATCCCCAAAAGAAAGCACCCTCTAACAATGCTTCATTTATTTTATTGAAGAAGAGTTAGAAACTGAAGTCCATATATTACATAAGCAATAAAGAATTACTCTTTTTAAGTATACTAATAGCATTTGGAAATTATAGCTTGCCTTAACTCCAGTAGAATATACACACTGCATTTAAACGTCTAATTTAGGTTGTTCTATTATTTGCTCACAGATCAACAAAATTATGCATTTTCCTTTATGTTTGATCTAACATAAATAAATTACTTGAGTTTATTATATGTGATAGGTACTTATAAAGATTTTTAAATTAGGGTTTTTTTTTTCTTTTTAATGTTCAGCTATACAATATATAGGTTTATGGACAAAGGCAGGTAATCCCAGTATTGTTTTATATACAAAATTTAATAAGCTTTTAAAATTAAAATACAAGAGTGCCTATCAAATACTTTTCCTCATTCATAGTATCAGAGGCCTCTCAGTAGGCTACTTGCTCTTCATCATAAGGATCAGATCCAAAGTTAAACAGCTCCTATCAGATTCTCATTAATTAATAATCATTTACGAAGCTATACCTCTCATACAGTTCATGGCAAGAATGCTGGCAGGAGGAGAGGGGATGACAGAGGATGAGATGGGTGGATGGCATCACCAAATCATGGATATGAGTTTAAGCAAGCTCCGGGAGGTGGTGTAGGACAGGGAAGCCTGGGGGACCGCAGTCTATGGGGTCGCAGAGTCGGACACGATTGAGCGACCGAACAACAACAGAGCTGTACTAGACGCAGAGGCAAAAGATGAAAAGACTCAATTCTCTCTGAAAGATTTTGCCATCCTATGGTTTTCCCAGTAGTCATGTATGGATGTGAGAGTTGGACTGTGAAGAAAGCTGAGTGCCGAAGAATGGATGCTTTTGAACTGTGGTGTTGGAGAAGACTCTTGAGAGTCCCTTGGACTGCACGGAGATCCAACCAATCCATTCTGAAGGAGATCAGCCCTGGGATTTCTCTGGAAGGAATGATGCTAAAGCTGAAACTCCAGTACTTTGGCCACCTCACTCATTGGAAAAGACTCTGATGCTGGGAGGGATTGGGGGCAGGAGGAGAAGGGGACGACCGAGGATGAGATGGCTGGATGGCATCACGGACTCGATGGACGTGAGTCTGAGTGAACTCCAGGAGATGGTAATGGACGGGGAGGCCTGGCGTGCTGCGATTCATGGGGTCGCAGAGTAGGACACGACTGAGCGACTGAACTGAAGGCAATATCCGACCTGGTCTACTTTCCAAGCTTTACTTCCCAAGGTTTTCACCTTAAGTTTCCCGCTCAGAACATCTCATGATTCCACCACTACTTTCTTACGGCCGCTACATACGACCTCCATGCTTAATAAATGCAGCCTCTCTTTTCCAGGTCTCACATTTGATCTAGATTCAGCTTGAAACGGAGAAGTCTCTGAATTACATGAGTGCTTCAGAGATTACCAACCACAAGACTTTGGAGGCTTACAAATGTTCTCAGTTTAAAAGTGAGAAAACCAAAACTAAGTATAGAAAGGCCAGGGCGACCTGCCCTTAAAGACACATCTAATTATTTAGAAGTAAAGCCAAACTAGAACACAGGTTTCCTAACCACTCATTATTTTACACTGGTCATTCATTCCACTGATCATGTCTGCCTCAGTTTTCTGGAACTGTGTTGTTCCTTGGTTAACCAATTACTTCTCTTTATTTGTGTAGATATACTCTAAATTGGCATCCATGGACAGGGTCCCACAGGGGTCCCTGTACCTCCTATAAATGTATATAAAATTCTGAATATGCACATGTACTTTTTTTCTGGGGATAAGATTCATATCTTTTGTCAAATCAGCAATCTCCAAAGAATAAGACCCACAGGGCTAGATCAAGTACATGACATATATAAAAAGTTTATGCTGCTTCAAAATATAGATTCAAGGATAATGTGCTTACTCATACATAATAGAGGAATGATGGTTATATAGGAAAGTTAGCAAGATTTAAGGCTCTGTTATGCTTGGTGTCACTACTACAGGGACCCAACTAAGCTGAACCATCTGATGCATTACAGACAAGCCTCACATAGAATGAAGTGAAGTGAAAGTCACTCAGTCATATCCAACCCTTTGGGACCCCATGAACTACAGTCCATGGAAGTCTCCAGGCCACAATACGGGAGTGGGTAGCCTTTCCCTTCTCCAGGGGATCTTCCCAACCCAGGGATCGAACCTAGGTCTCCCACATTGCAGGCGGATTCTTTACCAGCTGAGCCACAAGGGAAGCCCTCACATAGAAGACTTAGCTGTGAAATACTGCTCTCAAGCCGTTTTTCTTTTTCATCTTCCATTATAAAACTAAACATACATCTCAATATTCAAAAATTGGGGGAGAAATCACAACATAATCAAATCACATTAAGAACAGATTTCCTCTAACGTACATATGTGAAGCAATATCAGCTACATTTTATGAAATGCTGATCATGGGCTAGAACTGGGCTAAAGGTTTAAGAAACTCCATTTTTCCTTACAACCTCAAGAAGTATGTACTACTATCAAGACCGGATTTCAGATGAGAGAGCTGACTCGGAAAGACCACTAGACACCCTGTGCTCCTCACAGATAAACTGAAGGAAGCAGAATTTGAACCCCTCTGACACCAAAGACTTGCTCTTAAACATTCTTATAATCCTTCGATAAAATATTAATAGATTTAATTTTACAAAAGGAAAATAGCTGAAAATACAACTAATAGGAGCTACTCTTGAGTGACGGCCAAGCAGCGGGACAGGCATGAGGAGACACCATTTAAAGCTCTGGCTCATCATGTTAAACTTACCCTCTCAAAAAAGTCTCTGCCACTGCCTTTCTCTTTCCCTTCAAACAGGATTACTGACCTAACTCCTTAATCAAAGAACCTTTCTACATCATGTCAAAGATCAGCTCTTAAACCAAGATCCTTCTCTCATTATCTGAGCTCTTTAAACACTTTATTTTAAACTTCTGGTTCACTGACATGTTCTAATCCCCAAGAGAATTTCCAAATGTGTTTTCTAAATTCCTACTTTATTGCACACATTGAGCTGTAACCTAAAAAAGAACCACCATGACAACTATCAGGGTTAGCCAGCTTCAGCAATAAAAAAAGCCTACAACACCAGGAAAACTCCCAATTTAATAGCAATTTTCTTCTATGAAATTCTTAATTCTCTCTGTCCATAATGCTTCCATACACCTAATCATGTGTCCCCACTTGAAGAACCAGGCAGCATGATCTGTCCAAAATCAGAACAGTAATGATGTAACCAATATTACTTTACACAGAACTGTTAGCTTCTAAGTCTTTTAAAAAAATAAACTAATTTATTCACTCAGCAAATCTGAGCACCTTGTTTATGTCAGCACCATTCTGTTCTACCCTTACTATCCTTACAATGCTATTTGTTTGAAAGGATAGTACATTTAACAGAGCATGATACTTCAAAAATCAGAATACTAAGGCCAAAATTCAAGTCTTCCATGTCTTGAATCTAGCAACTCTTACTGACATCCTCACACAAGTTTTCTTGGGGCATCTTCTTAGTCACCTACTTAAAATGGATAGCAGCCTTGAATACTTAAAAAGAACCACCAGTACTCAAAATTTTTTTAACAAAGACCTTCTTACATGACTGAAAATTTCAATTTCATCAACTGGACCTCAAAAATAAGGCTTTTCTCTCTGTATTCATTCACAGAGTATATACCTCCATACAAGCAATTCTACTTTTTAGACCGACACACATTCCCAAAGACTGGCAGAGAGAATCCTGAAAATCCTGACTGCCTATATGATCTGGAAAAGAGTACATTTGTGAATGAATTATTATTCAGCATCTGTCAAAAGCCTGAATGACACAACCAACATACGAGGGTATCGTCTGAAATATAAATTAACTAAACTCTAGTGAATCAAATCACCAGAATGTCTATATCTACATTACTAAAGCTTTCCATTATGCCTGAGGCCTTTATCCAGTTTCTCTAAAATGGCATGTGAGAAATATTTCTCCATCATTTGTAAAATGTAAAATGTTTTCTCCACATATTGTTAATGTCATTTTACATTAAGAATTCAGATGCGTATTCATCATACAAGAGAAAAGTCTGCTTTTTCCTGCTTAACTGGTATACTTCCTTTCATTAATCAATATCAACTACAATTAGTCCTGCTTCCTCTTTTTTTTTGATTAATATTTAAAAAATGAAAACCTTTAGTAACATGCAGATACTAATTATCCTTGTCCTGAGCTTCTCTTCTAATTCTCTCCAGCTCCCTCCACACTCTACCCCTCTTCAACCTTCACCATTATTTTCACTGTTTTCTCAAGCATCTATTATAAGACCACCTCAAATCCTTTCTCAAAGTAGATAAATAATAAAGCACATACACCCATTGGGCTTTGAAAATGAGCTGAACGCTGAAATATCCAAAATGCAGAGCACAAGGACAAGTCACTCAGCTCCAACTTAATATTTACTCAAGTTAAACACGGACCTGAGCGGTACCTTGCTTTGCCATCCAACAGAGCTCCATGATGGACCAAATGAATGAATGCAGTTACTTGTCAAACGCTGGTAGGAACTGAGATCATAAAAATAAGTAAATCGTGGGTTTCAAGAAAATTAAAGTCTTCTATTAACAAACAGTTCCTATTTGTAATACCGGAGAAGGCAATGGCACCCCACTCCAGTACTCTTGCCTGGAAAATCCCATGGACGGAGGAGCCTGGTGGGCTGCAGTTCATGGGGTCGCTAAGGGTCGGACACAACTGAGCGACTTCACTTAATACAGTACAACCACCTGAACAACCCTCAGAAAACTCAGCAGTTAAGTTCTGAGTCAAACGTGCTGATGATCAAGAAACAACTGGACTGCTTCTGGGGAGATACTCCAAAGAAGTAGACGCTGGGATTCCAACAGGTATTTGTTCACCTTTGTACAAATATGTTTCGTTATCTTCGCTATTTGTCCATAGGAGCATTGCTCACAAGGCCAAAAGATACAAACAACCCAGGAGTCCATGGGGGGATTAATGGATAAGCAGACACATACCTACATATCCGAGAGCAGGAGATTCATAGAGACAGAACAGAAAATGGTGGTTGCCTGGGCCTAGGAAGAGGGTGGAATGGGGAGTTAGTGTTTAATGGGTACAGAGTTTCAGTCGAGGAAGATGAAAAAGTTCTGGAGATGGATGGTGGTGATGGGAGCAAAACAATGGGAATGTACTTAATGCCACAGAACTGTACAATCAAAAACGGTTAAAACGGTATGTTTTGCTGTATTTTACGACAAAAAAAGAGGGGGGGAATCTTACTCAGATAATCAAAGGCCCCCTGAACATTTAAGACAAGAGTTTCATTCTTTTCACAAGTACTAATTAAGGGCTTACCTGCAACTTATGCAGGTTGTTCCCCTAAAATTCGCTTGGAACAGCAATGTAATGTTGGGAAAAGAGCGCACATGCAAAGATTTAGAAATCAAGCCATGACTCAGTCACTTCTAGATCCACAACTCTCTGAGTCTTAGCTTCCTTGCATGTACACACAGTAAGACAATATGAAATCTGTCTCAGGGTCACAGTGAGGATTAAATAAGAACATAGATTAAAAAACCTGAAATATCTTGGCATATATTACCAGGAACTTCTTATTAATAAATGTTTCCCTTTACTCTTTAGCCACAAGTAATGACCACAGGATGCTAAGGTCACAAGTGAGAGAATGTCAAAGAAATACCTACTTTCTCGAACGAAACCAGCATCTCATACATCAGACAGTGGCAGGGTATAAATCTCTCAGTGTCAAAAAGTCACCCTTCCTCAAAGGTAGCACCACACTAAAAGTATACACTATATATACTGCCACGAAATCACTGTCAAATAAGGATCATCTGAGCCACATTAAAATAAAATGTTTTCTAAAACCAAGCCCATAAAATTCAGAAATGGCAAAACCACCACACTTTACAACTCATTCACAGTGCCACAGGTATAACATAGTAGACAAAACTTAACCTTTAATGATGAGAGGACAGCATAAAAGGTAAAGCAAACCCTTATTACAATAATTGTAGGAAATGAAGGTCTTTTCTCCCCAAATTAAATGGGTACATCTTTTCTTAAAACAGCATTTTGATGCCCTGAATAAATGTTCACAGCGATCATATTAAAAGCACTCTTTGTAGTGTTTCTAATCTACAGTATTACAAAATATGTCCCACAATGAAAATTTGAAAAACTATATGTAAGTATATACAGCATATATTACATGTAATATGATTTGCCACAGAGAGCTCCTAACAAAGTTTTGCAAAATAAACTGATCATGCCCACCTAGTTCCCAAAGATATTAATACTAAAATTACTATTCACTAGCACCCTTATTCAGAATCTTGTACCATCATCCATCCTCTAATAAATTATTGGAGCCCTTGGCTAAAATGGGTATTTAGAAATTTTAATGTTAATACCAATATATTTTCAATGTAGTTAACCTTTACTAACACACATTCTATATATTTTTTTTTCTTCCCCCCCCCTCGAGTTACTTAATTCCTAATCTGTGCCCTTTTCCATTCACTGAGTCTGCTGCACTTGAAAACCAAGCAACAGGAAGAGAACTGAACATCAGGATTGTGAAGATCCAGAAAAATTCAAGGGGCTTCCCTGGTGGCTCACAGATAAAGACTCTGCCTGCAATGCAGGAGATCCGGGTTCGATCCCTGGGTTGGGAAGACGCCCTGGAGGAGGGCATGGCAACCCTCTCCAGTATTCTTGCCTGGAGAATCCCATGGACAGAGAGAGAAGCCTGACAGGCTACAATCCATAGCACAAGAGCTGGACACGACTGAGGCGACCAAGCAGCAGCAGCAGCAAAATCCAAAGCACCAGAAAAGCAAAGACTTCAAATTAAAACTCTTTCACCAGCTGAATATTTGTAAATCCTGATAGTCACTTCAATACTTAAGACTGATCATCTGGGTAAATAAGGTGTCCCTGTAAGCATGACTTTCTCCACAAAAGCATGGACTGAACACTCTACAGGAAATTCTCCCCGCTCATCTGCCTTTGCAAATCTTCAGGCCATTAAAAAGACACATTAAGTGGTCTGCTAGCTCTACACTGCGGGCAAAGCCCTGAAGGAACTCAGCTTTTCTGGAAAGTCTACCCCCACCCCCACCCCCTAAAAAAAAAATCTGCAGTGCTAACTTAAAACATACACTGATTTGCCAAGGATTGAAAAACCCTTTGCGAAAGCCTCGCTTTGCAGGGATCCAGGGGCGTGCTGGCACCAAAAAAAAAGAAAAAGAAAAATCGGAGAGGAGGGGCGAAAAGATGGCCTCGGCCACCCGCCCCCTGGGGACCCAGAGAGCTGGTCACCTGCCAATAAACACGAACAATCCTCGCCCGGGCGCGCCCCCGAAGGCTCGTGCTTTCCTGCCAGCGCAGGAGGGCCCGGCCTGCCTTCCCTCCCGGCCCCCTCGAAGGTGTCCACCCAGAGGCCAGCGCCAGCCACCGCGCAGCCTCCCGGGGATGCTCCCGAGACGCGGCGGTGGCGGACCCCGCACCACCCTGGTGCGCGCAGCCGGACCTGTCAAAGCCCAGCTCTCCGAGGGCCGGGGGTGGGTGGGCGAGCGGCGAGGACTCCCCCGCGCGCTCCACTCCGGGTGCGGAGGCGCCCGCGTGCCCACCGGGTGCCCAGGCGACCCCGCGCACAAAGTCCCCGGGAGCGCCGAGTCAGGACGCGCGCCAGCGAGTCGGGGCTGCGCCGAGCCCGGCGGCGCGGGTGCCCGCCCCGCCCAGGACCGAGCGAGGAGGCCGCGCCATCTGCCCCGCGCCGGTCTCCCCACCTGAGTCCGGAGCCCACGCGGGCCTCGGCGGCGCGCGGAGCCACTCCCCGCTCCGCCCCCCCACTCCCGGGACACAAAAGCGGCTCCGCGGCCGGGGAAGCCCGCCTCACCTGCAGCACGGGGCGCCGCGGGCCTTCGAGAACCATCGGACCCCCGCTCCGGCGCGCGCGTCACAGCCCAGGCCTCCCGGTGCCGCCCGGCGCCGCCGCCGCCGCCGCCATGTCCTCCCGCTCGCCGTCGCCTCGTCCCTGCTGTCAGGTCACTCCATCCAACCTGGGGCCTGGAGCAGCCCGCGCCGCGCCGCGCCTCCGCCTCGACCCCTCCCGCCGGCGCCTGCGGAGACTGCGCAGCGCCCGGCTCGCTCGAGGCCCGCGCACGGCCCCGCGGCAACGGCGCACGGCGTCTTGAAGAATCTCCCCGGCGCCCGCGCCCCCGCGCTCCCCCTCGCGCCGCGCCGGCATAAGAGAGAGCCTGTGATTGGACAGCGCGCGGCGGTGAAAGGTTAATCCCGGCCCCCCAGCCACTCAGGAGCCGGGAGACAGTGGACGCGAGCGGCAGAGGCCCCTGGCGGTGTTTGCGGCCCAGAGGAGCCGGGGCTGGACGCGGACGTTCCGCGGGCCCGCGCGGGGGCCGGGAACCTTCGCTGCCCGCCCGGTGCCCGCGCGCTCGGCCTTCGGACGCTCCCTTGGCTCGGCGAGAATTCTGCTGGCGCTCGGAATTCGTCCGCCTTCATGGTTGCACCTTTTGGCACCGACCGCCCCCTAAACGTGGCCCTTCGCCGTGGCCGTTAATTGTTCTTCCGAGAGCTCGGCGCTCTTTTTCACCGCCCCATCCCCTTTTTAAAAGACCGTCCCACTCGCCTGCATTTCCCCAGGGTTAGTGGTCCAGGGCCCTCCGCATTAGGGGAGACAATTAACCCCACCTCCTTCCCCCAACCCACCGCATCCCCAACCCGGAACTAGGATGACCAGAAAATGAGATTAGGGCAGCGGCCCCACTTATGTAAATAGTCTATTTGCATAGATCGGAACCTTGCACCTTATCTTGTAGCAGTGAATTAATATGGAGGGCCAGTAAGTGACTGGCTAAAAGAAAATCGCATTAGTTTATTCCAAACATACGCATGTCTTCTAGACGGCTCACCTGATAGACTGGTTTACTCCAAAAGAGGTAGCATAACCGCAACCATGCTTCTGATAAAAGCATATAGCACCTACCGCGTGCTAGACATGTCTAGGGCTGCGCTGATGCAAAGGGGGCCGTCGAACATTTAAAATACGGCTAGTGTGTGTTGACTAGGGGTTTCCCTGGTGGCTCAGACGGTAAAGAATCTGCCTGCAATTTGGGAGACCAGGGTTCGATCCCTGAATTGGGAAGATTCCCCCGGAGGAGGGCATGGCACCCTGCTAGTATTCTTGCCTAGAGAATCCCCGTAGACACAGCGGCCTAGCAGGCTACATACAGTCCATGGGGTCACAAGGAGTCGAACACGGCTGAGCGACTAAGCACAGCACAGTCTTAACTGAGATAGGAGACCTGAAAATCAGATGTATGTGTTCCTTACCAAAAAAGAATGTGAAACCACACTATTATTTGTTATATTCATTACATGTTAAAGTGATAATGTTTTTGACATATTGGGATAAATTTTGTTTGTTTTTTTTTTTTAATTCTAGGAAGTATTTAATGTCTTTTGTGGCTAGCATTATGTTGCTATTGGACGGGCTGTTGTAAGCTTTGATTTTCATGTGGATCCTGTAAAGCAGATGCTGTTACTTGCCCTCCATTTTATAATAACAGAGGAAAGAAATTCATAACCTCTAGCAAGTAAGCTGCTAACAAGTGAACAACTGAGATTTGAACCCTGGGGATCTGGCTTCAGGGCTGGTTATACAGTGCTCACATTTTGATCATTATATATACCGTCAGTTGGCAAGATGTTTCACATAAACATAGAATGTTCATGGGCAAAATTAGGAGTTAGTCAGAACACTCTTTGTCAGGTCTCCATAGAAATAACTTTTCTTATATGTATCAAGCATTTATATTGCACTATAGGCAGAAGGCCTCCCCAGGTTTCTAAGTAAAGCCTTTTTGGAGATGATCCTTTGTAAGAAGAATGACATCTCTGGGTGGGGATAGCCACTGGGATTCACTAATAGTGGAAATTTGTGGGCAGGTAAAATTTTCATTCTCTCCTATTGTCCTCTCAGTCTGTCAAGACTAGCTGAGCTTCTCCTTCACCAGCTTTGTCTGATTTTCATCATTTTTTTTTAACTTTTAAAAAGAGTATTACATATATGGTTCATTCATTAGAAAGTATAAAAAGGTATAGGGTAAAAAGATTCTCCCACACCCATCCCCATGCTCCAAACAGGTAAACTGTTTCTTGCACATTCTCCCAGATTATTTTTTTATACAGTATAAGCCAAGACGTTCCTCATTTACAAAAATGGTAGTATGCCATACACATTAACTATACCTTGTTTTTTTAAACAATATATCAAGAATATAGGTCTATAGCAATAGATAGAGAACTCCTTGCTATTTTTTTCAAATCCCCATAACATTTGATTGCAGGGATGTGCACATAATTTAACCAGTTCTTTATTGGTGGACTTTTAGACTTCCAAGTCTTTTGTAATTGAACACTGATCCATTTAAAATTGATTGAGTATATGGGATAAGGTATGAATCAAAATATTTTTCCCAGATGGCTACAGAGTTTGCCATTTATCAGCCATTTGCTGTAGAGTTCACTTCTAGATTCTGTGTTTTGTTCCACTGGTCTACCTATTCATGCTCCAATTGCTGGTTTGTTTTAAATCTGGAGACATAAAATCTTATAAGGGTTAGTGTTTCGCACTCTGTTTGGATCACTAGAAATCTCAGAGCTAATATTTCAGCCCACAGTAAGCAATGGTACAGTACCATGTGGTATGCATTTTCTGTGGGCTAATTTTTTATTTTCCCTTTGCCCTGATTACTTCCACAATTTGTTTCATATTCTATAGAACAAGCCAGGATATAAATATAGCTTTGTTTAAGATTCTTTGTTTGCATGTAAAGAAACCAACCTGAAGTAGTTTAAAAGGGGAAGAATTTATCAGAAGGATACAGGAATTCAAAAAAGCCCAGAGCAGGCATTCAGCTACATCTTAACAAAAGACTAGATCCAGGAGTTGGAAAGCTTTCAGGGACCCAGAATTTACTCTCTGTGTGTTTATTCTGTGGTTAATTTTCTGTGTCTCTGTCTCATCTGTGCATCTCACTCTCCTGACTGATCCCCCTGCTTTTCCACCTTCATAGGAGAATATAGGCACCCCTATATTCAGCTAGGAAGTCAGCTCAGAGTCGGGATCAGAGCCCAACAAGGAAGGTGGGGGAATTGGTCCTGCAAAGTCAGGTGACTTATCATGTACGAAGGGACTTCCCAAAGGAATATTATGTAAAGGATGAGGGGAGCCAGATTTCTCACTGTTGGAGAAAGGGATTAAGATACAGAAAGGGGAAAAGCAAGAAAGCTCGACAGGTTGGATCGGAATTGGAAGTACTGATGTGAATTGAATGTTTTCAATATATAGACATACGTTCAGTTCAGTTTAGTCGGTCAGTCGTGTCTGACTCTTTGCGACCCCACGGACTGCAGCACACCAGGCCTCCCTGGGAGATACTGGAAAGACAGGGAAGCCTGGCGTGCTGCAGTTTGTGGGGTCACAAAGAGTCAGAATTTAGCCGACTGAACAACAACACATGCTCAGTTCAGTCACTCAGTCATATCCTACTCTTTCAGACCCCACGGACTGCAGCACTCCAGGCTTCCTGGTCCATCACCAACTCCTGGAGCCTACTCAAACTCATGTCCATTGAATCAGTGATGCCATCCAACCATTTCATCTTCTGTCATCCCCTTCTCCTCCTGCCTTCAATCTTTCCCAGTATCAGAGTCTTTTCAAATGAGATAGTTCTTCACATCAGGTGGCCCACAGTATTGGAGCTTCAGCTTCAGCATCAGTCCTTCCAATGAATATTCAGGACTGATTTCCTTTAGAATTGACTGGTTTGATCTCCTTTTGCAGTCCAAGGGACTCTCAAGAGTCTTCTCCAACACCACAGTTCAAAAGCATTACTTCTTCAGCACTCAGCTTTCTTTATAGTCCAATTCTTACATCCATACACGATACTGGAAAAACCATAGCTTTGGCAAGATGGACCTTTGTTGGCAAAGTAATGTCTCTGCTTTTGAATATGCTATCTAGGTTGGTCATAACTTTCCTTCCAAGGAGTAAGCGTTTTTTAATTTCATGGCTGCAATCACCATGGCTGCAGTGATTTTGGTGCCCCCAAAAATAAAGTCTGTCACTGTTTCCACTGTTTCTCCATCTATTTGCCATGAAGTGATGGGACCAGATGCCATGATCTTCGTTTTCTGAATGTTGAGATTTAAGCTAACTTATTCATTCTCCTCTTTCACTTTCATCAAGAGGCTCTTTAGTTCGTCACTTTCTGCCATAAGGGTGGTGTCATTTGCATATCTGAGGTTATTGTTATTTCTCCCGGCAATCTTGATTCCACCTTGTGCTTCTTCCAGCCCAGCGTTTCTCATGATGTACTCTGCATATAAGTTAAATAAGCAGGATGACAATATGCAGCCTTGACATACTCATTTTCCTATTTGAAACAGTCAGTTGTTCCATGTCCAGTTCTAACTATTGCTTCTTGACCTCCATACAGATTTCTCATGAGGCAGGTCAGGTGATCTGGTATTCCCATCTCTTTCAGGATTTTCCACAGTTTATTGTGATCCACATAGTCAAAGGCTTAAGCAGAAATTGATACTTTTCTGGAACACTCTTGCTTTTTCGATGATCCAGCAGATGTTGGCAATTTGATCTCTGGTTCCTCTGCCTTTTCTAAAACCAGCTTGAACATCAGGAAGTTCATGGTTCATGTATTGTTGAAGCCTGGCTTGGAGAATTTTGAGCATTACTTTGCTAGCATGTGAGATGAGTGCAATTGTGCAGTAGTTTGAGCATTCTTTGGCATTGCCTTTCTTTGAGATTGGAATGAAAACTGACCTTTCCAGTCCTGTGGCCACTGCTGAGTTTTCCAAATTTGCTGGCATATTGAGTGCAGCACTTTCACAGCATCATCTTTTAGGAGTTGAAATAGCTCCACTGAAATTCCATCACCTCCACTAGCTTTGTTCGTAGTGATGCTTCCTAAGGCCCACTTGACTTCACATTCCAGGATGTCTGGCTCTAGGTGAGTGATCACACCATCGTGATTATCTGGGTCATGAAGATCTTTTTTGTATAGGTCTTCTGTGTATTCTTGCCACCTCTTAATATCTTCTGCTTCTGTTAGGTCCATACCATTTCTGTCCTTTATCGGGCCCATCTTTGCATGAAATGTTCCCTTGGTGTCTCTAATTTTCTTGAAGAGCTCGCTAGTCTTTCCCATTGTACTGTTTTCTGTAAGGAGAAGGAGTTATGCAAATATATCATTGACTTAAACAGAAAACCTCAAAGTGTAAGATTTCTAGAACAAACCATGGGAGAAAATCTTTGTAACATTGGGTTAAGTCAAGGTTTGTTTGATACAAAAAAAATAACTATGAACCAGGAAATCTTTTAAATGGAGAAATTAGACTAATTTAAAAATTGATCATTTAAATTTCTGCTCTTTAGAAGATATTGGTAAGAAAATGAAAGACAAGCACATACTGGGAAAGATGTTTCCTAAATATATATCTGATAAATTATTTGCATGCAGTATATATAAGGAATTCTTTCAACTCAATAATGACTACAACGCAACTAAAAAAAATGAGCAAAATGTTTGAACAGAAGCGTTACCTGTGGAAATATACAGATAGCAAAAACATAAAAAGGTTCTCAACATCATTAGTCCTTAGAGAAATGCAGGTTAAAAGTACACCGCATACCTACTAGAATGGCTAAAAAAAAAAAAAAAAATAGCCTTGTGGCTAAAAAACTGACTAATGCGTAGTATCTGACTGCTGGCTGAACGCGTGGACTGCAGCCTGCCAGACTCCTCTGGTCATAGAATTTTCCAGGCAAAAGCACTAGAGTAGGTTGCCATTTCCTCCTTCAGGGGCTCTTCCCGACCTACAGCTTGAACCCACATCTCCTGTGTCTATGAGAATACAGGACAATTATTAATGGAACTCTCATACATTACTGAGGGGAATGCAAATAACCACTTTGGAAGACAGCATGGCAGTTTCTTATAAGGTTAAATATACTCTTTGCACATAACTTGGGAATCTCATTCCTAGCTGTTTACCTAAAAGAAATGAAAAACTAATGTCCACATAAAGACTTCTATGTGAATGTTTATAGCAACCTTTTTCACAGTAGCCAAAAACTGGAAAGGACCCACATGTCTCTCAGTTGGTGAATAAGGAAACAGATTGTGGTTCATCCAGAGAATGAAATAGTATGCAACAATAAAAAGGGAAAGAACTACTGATACACGCAACAACACTGTTGAATCTCAAAAAAACTATGCCACGTGAAAGAAGCCAGACCAAGGTTACATCCTGTAGAATTCTGCTTATGTGACATTCTGGAAAAGGCAAAACAGAGGGAAAGAAAGGAAATCTGTGGTGGATGGGGGCAAAAGATGAGGAGGAGGGAATTGACCACCAAAAGACACCAGGAAACTGGAATACTGGTAGCCAGGTAAAGGATAGGGAGCAGTCCAGGTAGAAGGAACAGCATACTCGAAACATAGAGGCAAAGAGGTACAGCCCATTCAAGGATCTGAAAGTCCAATACTGACCCAAACAGAGACCCAGAGATGAGAGAGAGAAAAATGGCACCAGAACGCAAAAGTGTGTGTGTATTATTTAAGGATTTACTGCTTTATAGAAACTGTAGAAAAGTTTTTAAATCAAAGGTGATATGATCAGATTTTTTTTTATTTTAATTGAAGGATAATTGTTCTACAATGTTGTGTTGGTTTCTGCCATACAGCAACATGAATCAGCCATAACTATACATGTGTCCCCTCCCTCTTGAGCTTCCCTCCCGCCACCCCAGATACACATTTTAAAAGTTAATTTCCCCGAGTGTAGGAAATGGAGAAGAGTACAACTGAAGTGTTTGTTCACAACAGTGTAAAGTATGTGGTGGCTTTGATGAGGTTAGGCTTCGTGGCAGTGAGGTGTAGCTGAATTAGAGATATTTGGAAGGTAAAATGTGAGCGTTTTATTCTCCATTTTATAGTTGTGGTTTCAAAGTAACCAAGACTCTATTTTCTAGAAAGTTAAAGGTGTAGTTAGGATAAAACACGGCCAGGCAATAGAGCTTTTCCGCCTCACCAGAGAGCTTTGTTAACTGTGATTAACAGTCTTTGTCACAGGGTTAAACTTTTATTGTTGTTATTTTGCTTTATTTTTAACAAAATACTCAAAACAGCAAAACACAAATCTTAACCTACTCAAACAGCATCTTCAGCTAGAATAAAATAGAAAAAATATACCAGTTGGGCACCTTCAATACCTTTTTCATTGTCCCAGATTATAGTTAAACCATGCCTCTCTTTTGACTTCAGTGAAATTAACTAAATATTTCTTGTCATCTTTCTGGGGGGGGGGATGGCATTTATTTCAGTGATGTCTTTTGCCTTCACATCAGTATTGAATCCCTGAGGACTGTTTTAATTTACAGCTAAAGAACCTTGACCTTCAGAGTATGCAATCTTTTACCAGAAGTTATCTAAAACCACTTTCTGCTTTTCCCAGTACCCAGAATAATTCTCCTACAGAGTTTCAGTATCTTTTCAATCCTACAGGGAAAAATAAAACAACAGAAAGATTACAGCATGTGGTACTCATATCAGTGTCACAATATTGGATTGACTTTTCCCACCAACTGGAATAAAAGTTTTCCTATATCTCAGCTTCCGCTCTTTTTCGTTTGGAAACATGTAATCTTAATTTATGTTGAATTATTACTTAGTAAACCACATTCATGCAGTGTTAGTACTTCTGATAAATGATTTTCTAAAGGACCTTAGAATTACAAAACCAAGTTTGCCCAGATTTATTTTTAATGTGGTTAAACAGAACTACAGATTTTAAAATTGATTTTTAGTAACTTTATCATTCATCCTCTTTTCACTACCACTTACCAAACCATTTTCTTAGACAAATTAAATTTACTATGGTTTTTCCCCTTAGTTCTCATTTTCACAGATTTTCTTCCGTGCAGTTCTCTGACATCTTCCCCATGTGACATGAGCAAAGCAAATCAGAATAAAAATGCTACCAGGGTAGCTCCCTGCTGTGATCTAAACATTTGTATCCCCCAAAATTTGTACATTGAAATCCAAGTTACTGGTATTTAGGAGGTGGACCTTTGGGGATTATTAGGTCATGAGGGCAGAGTCCTCATGAACAATATTAGTGCCTTTATAAAAGGAAGCCTGGGAAGCCTCCTCTAGTGGCTCAGTGGTAAAGAATCCACATGCAAGGTAGCACACCAATTCAATCCCTTGGTCGGGAAGATCCCCCTGGAGGAGTGTATGGCAACCCTCTCCAGTATTCTTGCCTGGAGAATCCCATGGACAGAGCTGCCTGGCAGGCTACAGTCCATAGGGTCACAAACAGTCAGACATGACTGAAGTGACTTGGCATGCACACAGGGCACCTGTAAACTGGAGTCAGAGAGATTCCCAGGATCCAAAAGACGTTGACAGGGCTGGGCTTGGTCCAAGAGGACTTAATCAGTTACAGGATGGGGCCCAGTATCTGATGAGGTTCTCAGACAGCATTACAACCTCACATAATTTTCTAGATTGTGATTAGGATCCAACTGATAAATGAGGATATTTGGATAATAGTTTGGGGCTCCAGGAAATGAGATAGAAAAGGCTGAGCAAAGTATTCAAGTTCTAGCCCAGTCGGCAGGATTCAGGGCTGTTTTTGAACCTTTGCTTAGAGAACCAGGAGACAAACCAAGAACTTGGGCAGAGGCCCAGAACCATAGACTGGGGGCAAACACGGCTGGAATCTGGAGGAAATTTTCAAATTAGTGATCCAGCAAGGACTGTTGACAAGCCATCCAGCTTAGAGCATCTCCAGTTACCTCAGGGCAGGCAGCTCTCCTAGCATCCAGTTCCCAGCCCCCCAGGGCCCCGCCTTGCAGCTGTAGGGAAGGAAGAATAATGTTCTTTTTACTTTCTGAGTTCTTGGCTGACACCCCTGTACTAAAACGCACATTAGCAAGAGAAAAACAGTTAAAACGTGCAACACAGGTCATGTGGGAGACGATTAAACCAAAAGTAACTCAGACTGTGATTTAGAATTCTAGAGATTCGACAACTTCAATAAAAAATAATTTGTAGAGAAAAGACGGGACAAAAGAGAGCAGCTTCAGGCTCGCAAGGAAGGAAAACTTGGAAGGTGGGAAAGTAAATATGTCGGAGGAAAGAAAGGGACTGAGGTTCATTTGCAGATTCCTCTGATGCTATCTCTGTGCTGATAAGAAGGTCTTCTTTCCTCCTCATCCGGGAAGGGTACCTTTCACACTGGAGATTCATCTCCTTTTAGGAAGCCAGAAGAGGGTCAGAGTGTCCTAGTATTTGCTGTTTCTCACATGCCTTTAATTCAAAATAATCAATTTGCCAAAGTGGCCTATTTAGGGGGGACACATTCTGGTTTCCTTCTCAGTGTACGTATCTTCCCCAGAGCCTGGCTTCTTAAGGACCCAGTGGTCAGCAGTACCTGGCATCCTGCACCCACCACCTTCCACTGGGGGTTTTATAGTGCCTCCAGGAGGAACCACTCCAAGAACAGCTTTCCCAAGCATCTAGCAGATGAATTTCCAGCAAGTTCCCCCAGCGTGACACCACAGCAACTGCTCTGCCATTCAGGAAGCCTGCTCTGCCCTCTGACAATTTCCAGATATCAACTCTCAGCCATTTTTTTCCTTTTTAATCTGCAGTTCCTGTGTTCTTTAGCATCTCTTGTTACTCATCAATCCCTCATGACACCAAAGCCTGCTTCATTTAATAATTTTTATATGAAAGTTTCCCTTTCAAATTTCTCTGTACTTTCCATTTCTTTGGGCTTCCCTGGTGACTCAGACAGTAAAGAATCTGCCTGCAATGGAGGAGACCTGGGTTCTATCCTTGGGTTGAGAAGGTCCCCAGGAGGAGGGCATGGCAACCCACTCCAGTATTCTTGCCTGGGGAATCCTACGGACTGGCGGGCTACAGTCCATGGGGTGGCAAAAAGTCTGTTTCTTCATTGCACCATGATTAACACAGAGCACCGATCACAAAGCCTTAGCATCTGCTGCAATGGAGCGTGTAACCAGCACTGTTACTGCAATTCAGTCTCCATTCTCTTCTTCAATGCGGTGGGGTGGGGGGCGGTGTTTAAACTAGGCTCATAGACCCCAAAAGCCTTTGAATAGAATTCAGGGGGTCCATGCATCAGGTTGAGGAAAAAAAAAATTACCTCTTTGTTTTGACCGCCCTCTAATTGAAATTCAGCATTTCCTTCAATTGTGAATGTAAGTGATGGTCATAGTAGGATGAATACTGTATGTAACTTTGTTACTAGAAGGAATTACAGATATTTTTATATCACATTATGATGGCAGAGACCTTGAAATTTTGCTTATGCTCATCTTAACTTTGGAGTTATAGTAGTTATAGTAGTGATTAGACCAGCTGCCATATTTGTTATTCTTGCAATAATAATCATGGTTGCAACTATTCTTACAAGTATTTATTTAAGATTTATTTCTTTATTTTATTTTTGGCTCTGCTGGGTCTTCTTTGCTGCATGCGGACTTCCTCCAGTTGCAGAGAGCAGGGGCTACTCTTGTTGTAGAGCACAGGTTCTAGGCACGTGGGCCTCTGCAGTTGCGATGCTTAGGCGTAGTTGTTCCACGGCATCTTCCTGGAGCAGGTACCAAACCCATGTCCCCTGCAATGGCAGGTGGATCTTAACCACTGAACCACCAGGGAAGCTCCCATAATTATTTTTAATTATTTTAAACTTTTTTTAATTAAAACTTTTGCTTGAGAATTCTGTGAAGCAGTTGCATCAGATGGACAAGGGTGTCAATGGCGTGGGAAAGGTTAAGGACTCCTCCTCTAGAATGATAGAAATTTTAGGGAGGCTAAATTCTTCACTTTCCAGCATTGCTGGAAGCCACTTGTGGCCAAGTGATCAGGTTTTGATTCATGAGATGTGAACAGGAAATAACGTGTGCAACTTCTTGGTTATGCCTTAAGGCAGGGGTCCCCAGTCTCTGGGATCTAATGCCTGGTGATCTGAGATGGAACTGATGTAATGATAATAGAAAAAAACTGCACAATAGATGGAATGTGCTTGAATAGGCCCAAGGCCATCCCCCTGCCCCAGGCTGTGGAAGAACTGTTTTCCATGAAACCGGTCCAGGGTGCCAAAAAGGTCAGGGACCACTGCCTTAAGGTTCAGACCTTAAGGCGTGAGCCTTATACATACCTCCTCTTTTCTCCCTTTTTGGGACTAGAATCAGGTGGGGCCTACAGTGGTAGGGGGGGACCAGATGTGTCGTTTTTCAGTGAGATGATAGAAGCTGCACGTTGACGGTGACAGAGCTTCAAGATGGAAAAAACCTGGAATCTCAATATACAGTATACTGGAGCCAGCATTAAGAGCCTAAACATAACCTTGTGTACTGTTTGAATCACTGACATTTTGGGTTTTGTTCTGGTAGAAGAATCACTATCCCAGTACAAAAAAATCTGTGAAGTCTGCAGAAAATCTGAGCAATGTTGGGCAATGAATCCAAATTATTTGGGCTGAAACCTGCCCTCTTGGATGAATCTCACGATGGAGATGGGGTATGTGGGTGGCTTTACTTGAGCTACTTCTGGGTGGCCAGCTGACTGGCCTTTGTTCACTGTGGAGTCCACCGTGTCTAAGCATCTGTCAAGGATTCATTCTACTCCTCCCTTTGGCTGGTCATTTGACCAATTTCAAAGATGATACACATTACCCTTAATCCAAAAGAAGGGTTTTTTTTTTTAAGATTTAATTTTTTTAATTGTTCCATTCATCCATCCATCCATTTATTTATTCCCTCTTCAACAAAGGTCTTGGACCTTTTCTAATGTTCTCCAAAAGACTGGGGACACAATGGCAAATAAGTGCTAGGGTCTCACCTTGGGAAGTTCTCCATCCAGTGTGAGGGCAGGAGATGAAGGTAGACTAAATTAAATTCCCTAATGCTTTGCAGTTGCTTTATGGGACAACACTGAATAGACTAAGATACGAAAACTCTGCTTGAAGGTTTAATGACCTTACACACAATAAAACCAATGAGCTCTGTGATTCTATGGATCGTATTTTGTTCTATATGAGGAAACCCAATTATGTAACTTTCCTACAGGATAGCTATGAAAATCTGTATCTGAAAAAAATCAACAAGAGATGACGTAGTATTTGAGATAAATAAGAATAGTAATGATAGTGGCAATAATAACAGATTTCATGCATAGAACACTTTTTATGTGTCATTTACTGTGCCAACAGGGGGATCTTAATCAGATGCCTGGCCACTCCGCTGAATGTCCTGTCCTGTTTAAGCTGTCGCTCAAGTCCAGTCAGTGGCCCAGTGAATTTGAACTCCCTCTGAGATTCTGTTTTGTCCTTAAATGACCCCACCCTGGTTCTGATCCTCTGTTTCTCTTCTGAACTCATTCCAGGAGCTTCCTAACCAGCATCTCTGACCTCTAGTCTTAACTGGCTACAATCTACCCTCTGCTTTGCATCCAGATGGCTGTTTCCTCATCTCTGCCCTGTTCGACGCTCTCAATGCTCCCCAGTGTTTGCACACTTTTCAGCCTGGAGTTCAAGGTCCTGGAGAAGCTGGTCCCTACTTAAGTTCTCAGTCCTTCTTGCCCCACTAAGTTTCAGCCAAGAAGCCTGCCCTGTTCCCTGCTTCAATGCACGATGAAATTTCACACCTTTGTGCAGTAGTTCGTGCTGTTCCTCTTGCCCGAAATGCCCTTCCTCTCTTCCTGTGCCCTTTGAAAGCCTCCTGCTCTTCAGTGTCTGTCTCAACTGTCTCCTTCTTTGTGAGGTCACCCCATTCTAAGGCCTGAAGCCAACTCTGCTCAACCCCTATCCCTGAAACAGAATGAAGGTCTTCCTTCTCCCTCCTTTCAAGGCACATCAAATATACTTTTATCCTAGCGACTGAGCAACTTCACTTTCACTTTTCACTTTCATGCATTGGAGAAGAAAATGGCAACCCACTCCAGTGTTCTTGCCTGGAGAATCCCAGGGACGGCGGAGCCTGGTGGGCTGCCGTCTATGGGGTCACACAGAGTCGGACACGACTGAAGTGACTTAGCAGCAGCAGCAGCGCTTATTACAGGTTACAAGGAATATCTTTTCACTCTACTAGACAGTGGCTGCTTGGGTGTTCTCTCAGTTCAGAATGTGCTGTCTGGTCCATGCTGGGCATAATTGCTGTGAATGAGTGACCTGACCCCACGGGCAACAATCACCTCTGACCATGTCATTTTGTTACCCTGAAATGCTGATCAGCCAGGGGTAAGTGAGAATATCATGACCTTACCTTACCCTCACCCCTGGACTGACATTTCCCTCCCATCTCTCCAACACTTTCCAAAAATCTTTTCCCCTCTCAAGGGTCATTTTGTTTCATCCCATCCCCATGACTGTGGCTTGAGGGAAAGCAGTTTGGCTCCTTTTATATGCTCAAACCTCAGCCCTTCTTGGGTAACACAGGCTCAGTAGGTCACCAAATGTCAGCTGGGGCTGGAGGCTGCCTGAAAGCTGTTCCACTGGTCAGTGTTCCTGAGGGCTGCATCCTCCTGTTCATTGTATCACTCAGAGTCCTGCAAAATGCTCTGCATATGACATCACTTACAAAACTCCTAAGTTCATCATGAAAGCAACCGAAGATCCATCAAGTACAAAACTCAGGGATATCCAGTTCAAAGTATTTACAAGAGATGGAGCTATATATTTCCACTGTGATCTACTCTGTATGTCGTATATCATGTGAAATTATTAATATTTCAGCACCTGTCAGTTCTTTTTGATTAAGTAAATTAACAGCCATGGGATTCACTTTGCCCTCTTTATCCTTGCTACCGAAAAACTGGTTTAAAATGTTATTCAAGAGTTTCCCTGAAAACCGTACTACGATTAAAAGTAATCGGAACAAGTAATAGACATTATTAAACGCCGGAGATAAACCTTAATTCCTAAGCTATGGACTTGGGTAGTCATAACATGTCAGCGTAGGTTCATCAGCTGTAACAAAGGCATCACTGGTAAAGAAGGATGTTGATAACAGCAAAGGATGCATGTAGTTGCCAGGAAGGCTGGGAAATCACCTTTGCTAGGAGACGGCGTGCTGAGCTAAATATCTGCAACAGATGCTAAGGTGTTGCTAGTATCCTGCCACTATATGATGCTTTAAAACTTTATATTATGGAAATTTTCAAGCGTATAAAATTGTATAATGAATTTCAATGTACCCATCGTACATCTTCAGCCATTATCAACATTAGCCATCCTTGCTTCATACTGCTCACTTCCCCACAGCCTGCACTTCCCACCAACCCCCTGCCCCTGGTTTTAAAAAAAAAAATTGTGGTAAACAGTCTGTGGTATCTGCCAGGGATTATTGGTTTTAGGACGCCCATGGATACTAAAATTCACAGATGCTCAAATCCCTTGTATAAATGGTGGAGTGCAGTGATCCTTTGTATCCATGGATTCTGCACTTATAGATTCAACCAACCCCAGATGGAATTCAGCCTACATTTGGTTGTCTGCAGGTACAGAAGGCCAACTGTGTACATACGTAAAAGCTGGGTTATTTTTAGCATGACATCTTATCCATAAATACTTCACAATGCTCCCTGATGCTGACTTTTAAAAATCTAATTGTCTGCCATTTTTATACAGAACAATACTAATAGTTTGTTAATATCACCTAATTTCCAGTCCATACTGAAATTTCCCCTGTGGCTCAGTGGTAAAGAATCCACCTGAAGTGCAGAAGACACGGAGAGGTGGGTTTTATCCCTGGGTCGGGAAGATCTCCTGGAGGA
This sequence comes from Oryx dammah, assembly GCF_014754425.2. Classification (NCBI taxonomy): domain Eukaryota; kingdom Metazoa; phylum Chordata; class Mammalia; order Artiodactyla; family Bovidae; genus Oryx; species Oryx dammah. The sequence continues at coordinate 9,851,114 of NW_024070200.1, read as the reverse complement.
GGAAATGGCAACCCACTCCAGTAATTTTCCCCACAAAATCCCATGGACAGGTCCTACTATAGGACCCTGTAGTCTGGCAGACTACAGTCCATGGGGTTGCAAAGAGCCAGACACAATTGAGAAACTAAATAACAATAATAGCAACAATATCCCAAAAATGCCCATAGGTTTTTTATAGTTGTTCATTCAAATGGAGTCCAAACGCCATACACTGCATTTGGATGTTATATCTAATCTTGTCTCCTTTATTCTGTAACATCTCTCCAATACCTGCTTTTTAAAATACCATCAATTTTTTAAAGAGACTAGGTCATTTTTCCTGAGTAGTAATATACCACAATAGATTTTTAACTTCTGTTGAAATAGGTCCTCAGGAATCATTCTTTAAAATAAACTTCTAGAATTTTCTGGTTAAAGGGCATGAGCATCTATCTGTATGGCCTTTGCTCACTACTGACAAGCAGAAGTGTTTCTCCAGTACCTACCTAACTGCCACTGGTTAGGTATTATCCTGTCACATTCCTTAGAGCTTGGTGAGCACCAGGGCATATTTGAAGTTGTATGCTAGTTTAGCAAGTGTGAAATAGTACCTTTATTTACATTCTGTTCATTTACTGTGCTTAAAGTAGTATTAAATACTTGTAACTTACATTTCTTTGGTTGCCATTTCCACCCGGGTATTTATTTGCAATTCATGCTTTCTCTTGTGTGCCTTGATTGCTTAGATTGTCTAAGCCTTTAATGCTGAACCCCTCTAACCTCTCTAGGTAATTCTGTAATAACTCCCTGTTATAATCATGGCCGTCCCTCATCTTTTTTGTAATTAAACTTTTTTTAAAATTAGTAAACTTTATTTTGTAGTGCAGGTCTTGGGTTAAGGAAATACTGAGGGACAAGTACAAAGAGTTCCCATATACCCTACTTTCTTCCACAGTTTCCCGTTATTGACATCTTGCTTTCATTTGTTACAGTCCAGGAGCCATAGTTTATATTAGGTTCGCTCTTTGTGTTGTATAATTCAATGGGTCTTGATAAATGTATATTGTCAGATATTCACCACTATTGTGCAGAATAATTTCACTGCCCTAAAAATCCCATATTCCCTCTATCTGTCCCTCCCACCCTTCCCCGTGAACCCTGGCAACCACTGATATTTTTACTGTCTCCATAGTTTTGCTTTTTTCAGAATGTCAAATAGTAGTTGGAATCACACAGTATGCTATTTACTCTGGCATCTTTCACTTAGCAATATGCATTTAAGAATCCTCCCTATGTTTTCATGACTTAATAGCTCATTTCTTTCCTATTTGGTCACGCCTCTTGTTTTGTGGGATCTTGGAATCTTAGTTCCTCAACTGGTGATTGAACTCAGGCTCTCAGCAGTGAAAGTGCAGAGTCCTAATTACTGGGCCACCAGGGAATTCCCACCCATGTCTATATATTGCTGAATAGTATTTCATTGGCTAGATGTGCCACAGTTCCTTCATCCATTCACCTCTTGAAGGACATCTTGGTTGCTTCCAAGTTTTGGCAATTATAAATAAAGCTGCTATAAGCATTCATGAACAGGTGCTTTTTTTTTTTTTTCCCTTGGTGAACATGAGTTTTCAGCTCACTCAGGTAAGTACCAAGAAGCATGATTTGGGGATCTTATGGTAAGACTATGTTTAATTTTGTAAGAGACTGCCACGCTGTCTTTCAAAGTGGCTGCACTATTTTGCATTCCCACCAGAACAAATGAGCATTCCTGTTGCTCCACATCATGCCAGCATTTGGTGATGTCAGTGTTCTGGATCTCAACCACTCTAAAAGGTATATATGGTATCTCATGTTGTTCTAATTTGCAATTCACTATAACACATGATGTTGGGCATCTTTTCATGTGCTTATTTACCATCCATACATCTTCATTTGTGGTGTCCATTCTGATCTTTTTTTTTTTTAGTTTCAGTTTTTTCTTACTAAATATGAGGAGTCCTTTGTATATTTTGCATACAAATCCTTTATCAGATATGTTTTTCAAACACCCCCCCCCCAGTCTATGGCTTGTCTTTTCATTTTCTTAATGTCTTTTACAGTTAAACTTTTATTTTGAGATAACTGTAGGTTCACATGCAGTTGTAAGATGTCATACAGAGAGGTCCTCTGTACACTTAACTCAGTTTCTCCCAGTGGTAACATCAGGATCACAACCAGGATATTAGCATTGACATGTTAAGATACAGAAAATTTCAATCACTGCAAGGATCCCTTATGTTACTGATCCATCATCTTTTGAATGGTCTTTCTACACCTAGGGAAATTCCTGCCTTTAGAGTCCTGCCTCCCACTATAAGACTGAGAACTCAGATTGAAGTTAGTACATGGGCACATCCATGTAAAACTGATTTGGAAGTGGGCAAAGTGAGAAAACAGGCTCTTGTGTTTCTGGCTTGATGGTGATGGGGATATCTGGCTTTGAGAGAGGCAGCCATGGTGGGGGTTGCAAAGCTGAGCTCTTGGTGTTGAACAGGCAGTGAGGGAGATGAGGAGATGGGAGAGAAAGGAGAGGAGAGAGAAAGGAGAGGAGAGAAGAGGGACAAGGTGGGTCCTTGCACCTTTCCCCAGGACTTGGGGGGACAGGACCCCGGCAGGATTTTCTCATCGGATTTGGGTATTGTTTGCCAAGCTTTAGCCTCCCAAATCTGGTTCTATGAACAATTCTATGAACAAGTCCATGTCCTTTTATTTACTTATTTAGTTTACTTTGGAATAGTTTATAGCTAATTATACAAATGGAATAAACAAACACTGTTTCTGCCCCTTCCCCAGCATTATTAACTACTCTGTCCCTATCATCTTAATTAACTTATTTCTCCTTAATCATCCAGAATAAATCTCTCTTGCTTGGAACTAAGACTCTTGACTGATCAATTTACTTAAGACTCAGGTTTCACTGGACTCCAAGAGACAGGTGAACTTTTGAGCCCTTGTATTTACGGGAGTTCTGCTACAAAAATGTCTGTGGAAACCAAAATAATACAGGTGTCCATCTGAGGCTGGGTACCAGGTTATTTATTATTAATGTCAGTGAGGTTAACCTATGAGGTAGGCAGCAGAGGAAAATAGCCAGGATACAAAAGATGCTGAATTTAGAATAAGCTTCAGCAAGAAAATCTCTCAGCCCCAGCCCTTCCTCTGAGACAACCATTAATGTATGCTGAGCTATAGTGGAAAGTTAGATTTTAGGGACAGAGACATCAGGATTAAAATTTAGATTTTGTCATCAGTTTCCTGTGTGACACCTTGGATGAGGTACTTGATATTTCTCAGCCTCCATTTGTTTCTTTGTCTATAAAATGGAAATGATAATAAGTTACCTCCCAGGTTATTATTGTGAAGGTTGAAGGAGGAAATGAACATAAAGGGTCTGACAAACTTTCTGGTTTATAATAGATAGTTAGGGACTTTCTTGGTGAGCCAGTAGTTAAGACTCTGCCTTCCAATGCAGGGGACGTGGGTTCAATCCCTACTTGGGGAACTAGGGTACCACAATACTGTGGGATGAGGTCAAAAAAAATTTTTTTAATTGAGCAGAAGACCAAAAATTCTAAAGAAAAATCAGACATGAACAGACAAAAGTGTCTTTTTTTTCTGAAAGATATATATACACATAATAGATATTTAACTAATGGTCATTTTTATCAGCTGTTCCATTGGGAAAATAACAAGCTAAATCCACTTCCCAAGATGGCGAAGAGGAGGCTGGAGCAGACAGGACTGGCTGCCTCCCCAGGATTAGTTCTTTCTATTTTAACAGATTTTTCTTTCTCATGGGGCCGCAAAATTCTTAGCTACAGAACTACATTTCCCAACCTCCCTTGCAGCACAGGGCTTCCTGTTTCACAGTGTTGGTCAATGGTTCTTAGGTGAACGTCTATGGGAACTATTTTATACTCTGTGTGGTTTCCTTCTGCCTTCCTAGCACAGGAATGTGAGGCTGGGACTGCAGAGGCCATCTCATCACCAGAAGAGACCATGCTAAGACGGCAGAACGGAAGACGGGAGCAATCTGAGCCTTTGGTGGCATCGTGGAGCCACTACACCTTGGGACCACCTGCTTCAATGTCCGGTGTGAAAAACGGACCCTGTGTGGTGAAAGCATCGAAGTCAGAGTTCTGTAACATGCAGCTGAATGTAATCCCTAACTGATGTGAAGACCACACCTATCCGGCCGTGGACCCGATGAATCAGCTCCTTGCAGTCATCTTGAAGAAGAGCTTCCCTGTAACTCAAATGGTAAAGAATCTGCCTGTGATGCAGGAGACCCAGGTTCAATCCCCTGGAGAAGGGAATGGCAACCCACTCCAGTATTCTTGCCTGGAGAATCCCATGGACAGAGGAACCCGGCAGGCTACAGTCCATGGGGTCACAAAGAGTCGGACATGCCCGAGCAACTAACACTACTACTACTAATGACCTTGAAACGAGTTATAGAATGTGCTAGGGGAGGGCAGCCTAGAGTTTTATCCTGCTTATCACATAGACGGTAAAAGTGAAAGACACCATTTTTGGATAGATTTAGAAAAACTAAATATTTTCCCATAGCACCTATGCAATGGTCTGTTTCTGGTTACAGGCTTCACTGGTCCGTGGAGTACAATGCCAGCTACCGTTTCACCTGCTGTACACAGGACATTTTGGAACTTGACCCCCTTCCCAACTGGTGTCCAGGGAATCCCTGAGTGTTTAAGAGGAGGGGAGAAACCTGATTTGGTCGTGTCTGGTGCTTTGACGATGCTGGAGGATGCAGGCTTACTGAAGCCAGGCATTCTCCTGGGTCCCAAGGGTGACAGTTGGGACAAAATCTCCCACATCTCTGATAACCACAGGCCCTAGACAGTGCCTTGCCCTGGCAGCCATAATTCTTCTAGTGGTGGACAAGCCTGCTTGCCAGACCTGAATTCAGTGGAGGCTCAGAACCAAACCCAGTAAGGCTTGTTGGGATGAAACTGCCGTGAGTCTTTCATCATCCATTTCCGGCAGTGGATGGGCAGCTCTGGGCAGCCCTGGTGGAGCTGGGCTGGTTCTGATGGCCACTTCAAGTGTGTGATCCAGTGGGGCTGCCTCTCCTCCTACCTCCTCATCAACTCAGATGACCTTTCTCAGTCCAGCTGTATCAGTCAAATAAGAAATACCACATGCCTTTATGAAACTTGGTGAGCTACCCTCAAAACAAAATTTAGACCACATATCTGTGAGGACCTTATACTCCTTGCAAAGAAATGGAAAATTATTAGAAAATAAACCAGTCAGCTGTGACCCAGAAGTTTAGATAAGCAGTGCCTATTAATGGAAAATTACTGTGGTTGCCTCAAAACAAAGATGATCATTTCCTTTTAGAAGGCTGGAGGTGCTATGCTACTCAGGGGTTCGCCTCTGGCTCCCCGTAGGTCCCTGAGCCTCAAAGAAGTAAATTCATCTTTGAGGGATGTTACAGGACAATTTTATGTCTATTACATTTGATAATAAAAAATTAGGGGAAATCCCCTGGTGGTCCAGTGGTTAAGACTCTGGGCTTTCACTGCCAAGAGCCCAGGTTCAATCCCTGGTGGGGAACTAAGACCCTAAAAGTCAAATGGTGCGGCAAAAAAAAAAAAAAAAAAAATTTATGACTTGTATTATTCACATCATTTTTAATATCATTTCTGAGGTACTTAATGTGCAATGTATTTTACAAAACTTGGTCGATGAGAAACTAGAAATAAATACTTTTTAAAAGGTCCTTCATCCAGATAGCTTGGGAAAGCCTAGTTTCTCCCCATAGATTCTGATTTAGGGAACGCTGCTCAGATGGGCAGGGCTCCTGTCCACACTCCTACCCAATCTCCATCTGCAAGTACACATTCCTGCAAGGGGTGTCGTCTGGGACCCTCCCAGAGTCTCCAGAGACTGAGCTAATACTTCGTAGTGAGTAATTTCCTATAAAACAGCGCCTATGTGATCAAACCAGTCAATCCTAAAGTCAACCCTGAATGTTCATTGGAAGGACTGATGCTGAAGCTGAAGCTCCAATACTCTGGCCACCTGATGCAAAGAGCTGACTCACTGGAAAAGACCCTGATGCCGGGAAAGAATAAAGGCAGGAGGAGAAGCGGACAACAGAGGATGAGACGGTTAGATAGCATCACCCACTCAGTGGACATGAGTTTGAGCAAACTCTGGGAGATGGTGAAGGACAGAGGAGCCTGGTGTGCTACAGTGCACAGCATCGCAGAGTCGGACACAACTTAGTGACTACACAGCAACGTGATCTTTTGGTGACACTTGGCCCAGTCTTGGTTGTCAGATTGGGCCAGATATGGGCAGTTTCTTCATTGAACAGTCTTGTACGGAAGGCCTACCCGCTACCCCCGAAGAGACAATCAATCGACAGGAATGAGATTAAATACTACACTCAGACTTTAGGTGTGTGTGTGTGTGTGGTTACTACAGATGGGCCGCTATAACCCAGTAGGACTGACCCAATACAAGGATTCTGTCGGCAGGGGTGCAGCTCTCATGATAATTAATTCTGCCCCTTCGTGCCAGATCTCAGTGGTTGGGACACTGCTGCCCAGGGCCAGAGAGAGCTGTAGTATAGCAATACTGCTCTATCTAGAACATTCGAGGCTGTCGTTACATCGCGAGGATTATGGCAGTGGCGAAGAGTCTGCTGATGATAAATATTGGGTAGGAGTGGGCCGAGTTCTAAAAGAAATCAGTAATTGAACCTTTAGGATTCTGTTGTTTAAAAAGAGAAAGGAAGGAGGATGCTCTCCTGATAAAACTGTGAACATTTATTTAGGGTTATTTCTTGGGTATTTTCACAGACAGTAGGTCATCTCAGGCCTCACATTGGGGTTGTTATCATTTCTATTTCACATTTGAAGGAACTGAGGCCTGGGAGAGTTGAGACTTGCTTAGGGTCCCTGGGAGAGATGACCCCTGATTCAGAGTGCCCAGGGAATCTCCCCTATTGTCTTCCTCCCCACTGCAGGACGTGAGTCTCAGATAGGAATGGGTGATTGCTCTCTCCCCCTGGGCCTCTGTGAGCTCTGTCTGGAGCAGCCGTGGACCCTGTGCCCCAGTCCACATTCTCTTGGGAGGGTCACTTTCTCTCAGGGGTCACTTTCAGGGCCACAAAAGGCAGGCTGATATGATGGGGAAAGGCTGGTGGCCCCAGGTTCTTATTCTAACTCTGCTGGGCAGCACGTAAAGGAACTCATTTTCCCCACCTTCATTTTTTCCTACCTCTTCTCATGGGCGGAACGTGGCTACCTCCCCATGGGATGTTTTATAATCATTCAGTGAGGCCCTAGTCCAGCACCTGGGCGACCGCTCAAGAAATGGTAGCTGGACTCCATAAGCATTGCTCGCCTCTCCAGCTCCTCCATGAGCCGTTACCGAGGATGGATTTGATCTCATTCCTGTCTTTATCAGTGATGCTGAGCCCTCATGAAACCCAGCAGGCCCTCTGTACAAGACTGTTTAATGAAGAAACTGCCCACATCTGGCCCAATCTGACCACCAGGAGTGGGCCAAGTGTCACCAACGCTGCTAATTGCCCATTCCGACTTACAGTCTCTTCCTGTTGGCAATTAACTGAGCAGAGCATTCAGCCAAAGGACCCGCTTCCTGCCTCCCTGGCACCTGAGCTCAGTGACTCAGCACGAACAATGGGATGAAAGCTGATGTGCCGCATGGTTCTTCTGGGAAGTCTTATAGGAGGGGGCAGCCCAGTTCTCCTCTCCTTCCTTTCTGCCGCAGAGGACACGGATGCGTGCTCTGGATGGACAGATGTCATCGTGGACCATGCAGACGAGTTCAGTGGTCTGGGTACCATGCAGCTAAAAGAACACTTGGGGCAGCAAGAACGGCTGAAGCTGCCCAACCAACCCGGATCGATGGCCTCTCTCAACAGAGACAAGACTAAAACCCTCCATCATGTTTAAGCCATTGTTTTTTGTAGGTTTTCTGTCAGAGGCAGCTGAAACCCAAGCTAAATGTTAAGGCAGTCCTGGAAAGAAAAATGTCACCCCCCTCTTTCTTTGCACGCTTAGTGGTATCACCACCTTGTCCGAATGAAAACTCAAGCCCCCAGGTTCGAACGTGATTGCGCACAGCTGGTTTCAGGCTTTGGTGGTCTAAGCGCGTGGTCTCCCTTGCTATCCTGTTACCCTCCCGCCCCACTTTTAATGTGGTTCAGATGGTTTGATGTGTTTCCACCCTGTTCCTCCATTCAAGCAGGAGCAGCCTCCACACATGTCAAGGAAGGTTTCATCTGTGTTGAAAAGATTACACACATGAAGAAACAGGGGGAGAGGAGGGAAGGGAAGGGAAGGACAGAAGAACCAGCTTGAGGGAGCAGCCTCCTGATGCACTGGGGACCTGGGCTCCCAAAACCCATCAGAGATTCCCAAGCCTCCAACGTGACACAGCAGCAGAGCAGCTAAGGGCTATCGGGGCTGGGCTATCCCAGGGTTGGCACACTTGGGCAAGGAGAGGGCAAGGAGAAATGCACCCAGCATCTCAGCTTAGTGTGCTCATTCGCACTCCAAACCTCCTCCCCGCATGACTCCCCCAACTCAGCCCAGAGCGCCTCCACCCTTCCCACTGCTCCGATCAAAACTTAGAGCCTTTCTTTTTTTACCAAAAAGAAAAAATATATAAATTATTTGGCTGTGCAGGGTCTTAGCTGTGGCATATGGGATCTAGTTCCCCAACCAGGGATGGAACCCAGGCCCCCTGCACTGGGAGCACAGAGTCTTAGCCACTGAACCACCAGGGAAGTCCCCTTAGAGCTTTTCTAGATCCTCTTTCTCTCACACCCTACACCCAATCCATAAGCAAACCCAGAGCGTCTGCTCTGATAATACAAAGCTCACCACCGCTCATCACTCCCAGGGGCCCCATCTTGGTCTGCACCATCGTCCTCTTTCCTGCATTGGCGCAATGGCCTCCTAGCTGGCCTCCAGGTTCTGCCCTTGTTCCCAAGTCTATTGCCATCACGGCGGCCAAGGTAAGCCTGGCTCACCAGGTTCTCAAAATCCTCCAGGAAGTCCAGGTCACTCAGGGTGAAGGCCAAAGTCCTTAAAACACCCAGCACAGCCCTACCCGCCCCACCCCAGTGAAGTCCTCTCCTGCTTCTCTCCCGCCTCCATCATCTGTGCTTTAGCCACGCCAGGCTCTTGGGTGTCCCCTAAAAACACCAGGCATGACCCACCACAATGCCTTTGCACCTGCTTTCCCCTTCGCTTGAAAAGCTCTTTCCTAGTTATTCAAGCGAGTTGTCCTTGCATCTTCTGCAAGTCTTTAGTCTAATGTCTCCCTCTCAATGAGGCCTCCCTATTAACATTGTATCACCTCCCCATCTACCTCCAAACCGATGCTCCTGACCTGATCTTTCTTGCATCACGTGATGCTCCTGACCTGGTCTTTCTTGCATCACGTCTTGACAGGTATCTGACATGCTATATATATACTTTACCTATTTCGTTTATGTCTGTCTCCCCTGCTAGAATGTAAGCTCGGAGTACAACGATTTGGTTTCATTTATTACTCTATTCTGAGCGACCACAATGGTGCCTGATGCTAGGTAGGTGTGTGACAGATAGCTGCTGTATCACCTCTGATTTGCTCTTCCTCCTTCCTTGCTTCACTCTTGCTGTCCTCGGATCGCACCACTGACCAGTGATACACAAGCACACGAGGTTTAACTCAGGCTCTGTTTTCTGAGGGACTTAGGCTAGTAATAACCAGTAATAACTACAGTAACTTGTTACAGATCACACGGTTGGTAAGAGACAGACCCAGGATTCAAACCTAGGCAACCAGCCTGACTCCAGAATCACAGGGCCACTCCCAATCCCACAGGAAGTGCCATCACCACTACCATTATTGTTCCTTCTTAGAGCTGCACCGGCAAAGGCGCAAGGCAAGTTAATGCTTTTAAAAAAAAGACGGATTTCTTACAATCTCTACGGTTCTATAGTCAGTTAGCTTCACTTTTACCCAGGCAACAGTTCTCTTTGTCCGGATGAAGGAAAGACAGTGTAATTTCTGGTTGGGAAAGGCACAGATACACATGGAAATGAGAATGATCAATGAGCTGGTTGATTCATGAGATTTATACTCAAAATTTTTCTTAAGAATACATGTAATTTTACAAGACCATTCATCATAGCACCAAGCCTAATACTCCTTAATAGGAAACAGTCAAATAACAAACACTCCAGTTAATTTCCCACAGGTATAAATTATGCAAATAATCATTTATATCTTCATTTACAATAATTAATAAATAAGAGTGCACGTTCATACAACTTTTTTTACAAAGATACCTTTTTTTAAACAAAGCTACAGCTATGTATATACTAAATAGACAAAATAATTCTTGTACTACAAAATAACATTTCACTTTTTTCCAATAGTTCTCTTAGTCCTCTCAGTAAAAATATTCAGACATTATCAATTAAGTCCTGCCATGATATTAAAAGAAACGGTAGCAGAGAATCTGTTAAACATACCACAGACCTTGAAAAAATAAACCTATCATCACTCAATACTATACACTTTCAACAACTCCTGTGTCAGGCTTATTAATTGGTCCCGACCATGCACCTGCTCCATGGCAGGGCCCAAACATCCTTCTGTATTTACTCTTTGTCTTTGGCTGACGTTACCAGCATCAATGTAAGTGACGCTGGCAGCTAATTTAGGGTGCAATTCAAGGGCAAAGGGCCTCTGTTTCATGGTACCCGTTCCCCAAGTGCCACACCCACCCCAGGGACATTCTACACACACGTGCCAATCTTTGGCTTCAAGGATCCAATGCAAGCAGCTTCTGATTCAACTGGAATTTCTGTGCCTGGACAGAGGAGCCTGGTGGGCCACCGTCCACGGGGTTGCAGAGAGTCGGACACAACCGAGTGGCTAACACTATGCGTGTCGATGCTCAGAGGGACCAGGGGGCGAAAAGAGGAGAATAGAAAGGTCCAGGTGTTTACATTTGCTGTATCACCTCTGATTTGCTCTTTGTTCAGCTCTGCAGCTGAACTTGTGAATTTCAACGAATCTGAGAAAACTGCTGCGTCAGATGCTGATTTAATTTAAGGAGACCAGTTTAGTTCTGGGAGCCCAGGAAGCAGATCTGGCACGTTCTACAAGCTTCCACCCCCACACCTTCCACAGACAGACTACCTTTTATTCCACCAAACCCTTTCCAAAGGCACCTTTCTAAATACTAAAGCCGGAAGCTGTGCTCTAAGCTTTGGAATTCACTTACAAATGCAGAGGCACATTTATTCTAAGCAAATAGGCCACTTACTGAGATGTTTAAAAAAAAAAAAACAAAACTTGCTAACCTTTGGATTTTTAAATCTAGAATGAACTTCTAAAAAGAGGTCTTCCAACTTCCAACCCAGAAAGGTAAATTATTCAAGGTGTCGCAGCAGGTGGGCCCGAGCTAGGACATGCGTTCCTAACAGCCAGGCGAGCGCTGTCCTACTCTGGAACACTGTCAACTCTCTAGGTTACAGACACTCTTATGAGTTTCCTTTTAAAAAGTGTTTGAACCCTTAGGAATACAGGCATGTTGTGGTTATCCTCACAGCAAAGTCTACTGACTTCTGGTGGGGCTAAGAGAAGTGGGAACTATTGCAAATGGAAAAAAAAAAAAAAACTATCAAAAGACACTTTTCTATTTGTTTTTACAACAATGCAAAACCCACAACTTTTTAAAGGCAGAACAAAGGAAAAAAATGGTGATTCCTATCTCACAGACCAACCAGTTGTCTTCCTCCCAGGAATTCATGTTCTCATCCTTATTTTAATTGTGTTCTTCCCAGGACAATGAAATTTGCTTCAAAGGAGGGGGCCCCTCTTCCGCTCTGAAAAGCGTTTTAGGAGGACTGAATGAAGAGCTGGGGGCAGTTAATTAAAGTCACCCACTTTTGAATGTTAGACACTGAGTTTATGCTGCTAAAGGCCCTTTAAAAGCAGTCATTTTGGTTATAAATTTGCAACCTTAGGCTAAAACTTGAATTTGGGGTGTCCTCAGTTATTAAAATTTTTTTAAACTTATTTTTAATTGAAGTATAATTGATGTACAATATTACTCAGTCACTTTTACAAACTGAGGATGAAGGAAATATTTAATCAGTGTTCTTGTGGAAAGTGAAAGTGTTAGTCACTCAGTTGTGTCCAACTCTTTGCGACCCCATGGACTGTAGCCCACCAGGCTCCTCTGTCCATGGGACTCTCCAGGCAAGAATACTGGAGTGGGTTGCCATGCCTTCCTCCAGGGGATCTTCCTGACCCAGGGATAGAACCTGGGTCTCCCGCATTGCAGGTGGATTCTTTATCACTGAGTCACCAGGGAAGGGTCAAAGTGTGTAGAAACCTAGAAAGGGAAAGAACGCAAGGTGGGGGGTTGCAAGTGACGGATAAAGTTCACCACCTGCCCAGCTCTGAGGTCCTCATCCACTCTTGCCAACTAGACTGAAGTCAGTAAGAATCAGAATCAAAGCTTAGTTCCTAAGCAGTGAAGTCTAGGGTGGAAATCAACGTTTGGAAGGAAGTCCTATATTTGTGGTTCTGCCACCTGCCAGCTCTATGATCTTGTTATTTTTCCTTCTTGTGTTTTAGCTTCCTCTAAAGCTAAAAGCACCACCTCCTGTGGTGAAAGAACCACCTCCTGTGATTGTTAAGGGTCCAGTGAGTTCATGGGTAGACTTCCTCTTATAAAAGGTATGAGTCAGGTTTGAGACAGAGCAGCTGGCAAGAGGGAGGTGGGTTGGAAAGAAGCTGGGAAAAGCTATGGTAACTGAATATAATGAAAGGAGGTCTAGTCAAAGCTTGGCGAGGAGGGATAGGCAGACAAGGAGCTGCTGAGCAGCATACAATGTTGTAACAAGCTCACAAGGAAGCTATTAATATTTTTGGCCACACGTGGTACTTTCCCAATCAAGACTCGAACCTGTGTCCCCTGCAGTGGAAGCATGGAGTCTTAACCACTAGACCACTGGGCAAGTCCACAAGGAAACTATGATTCACTCAACAAACATGTACTGAGTATCTACTCTGCACAGAAGATGGTCAGAGAGGTTATTTGCCCAAGGTCATCCAGGTATCTAGAGACAGAGCTGGAACTAGAACCTAAATCCGGCTGATTCCCAAACCTGCCCTCCTCTCCAATCCATAAAACCTCCTGGGGAAGGAAGTGACTATAAAATGAGTGGGCGGGTGGCTTTAGTTAGAGAAGTTTCTGCCAGATGAAAGCTGGCCTTGACATCTAAGTGTCAGGGATTTTAAAGTTACCAGTGGGATCAGGGCCAGACTCTTGTGTATTTAACACCATGTGGTCAAACAGCATGAAACACTGGCTGTCTTCTTCCCACAGACGAGGATGCTTTTTGGCTTGTTGGTGTTATACCCCTGGGCTAGAGGTGACTGCTTGTCGGATGGGTTTTCATCAAGGTTCTCAGAACAAATTATACATTACTTTGCCGACTAAGGTCTGTCTAGTCAAGGCTATGGTTTTTCCTGTGGTCATGTACGGATGTGAGAGTTGGACTGTGAAAACACAGCGCCAAAGAATTGATGCTTTTGAACTGTGGTGTTGGAGAAGACTCTTGAGAGTCCCTTGGACTGCAAGAAGATCCAACCAATCCATTCTGAAGGAGATCAGCCCTGGGATTTCTTTGGAAGGAATGATGCTAAAGCTGAAACTCCAGTACTTTGGCCACCTCATGCAAAGAGTTGACTCTTTGGAAAAGACTCTGATGCTGGGCGGGATTAGGGGCAGGAGGAGAAGGGGATGACAGAGGATGAGATGGCTGGATGGCATCACTGACTCAATGGATGTGAGTCTGAGTGAACTCCGGGAGTTGGTGATGGACAGGGAGGCCTGGCGTGCTGCGATTCATGGGGTTGCAAAGAGTCGGACACGACTGAGCGACTGAACTGAACTGAACTGAAGTTGATCTTCCCTGTGCAGGAGGACTTGGCAATTCCAGAAAATATCAGAGTGGTTCCGGAATTCTGATGATATCTGCTGACCCCTGGGAAGTAGGGGCTCAGAGTCTCCAGGCCTTTGCCCCTTCCCAAGCTGGCAGTGCCCAAGAGAGTGAAGGATGGTGAAGACCTGCGGGCCACTGTAGAGCTGTCATGCACCAGAGAACGGAGGGCCAGGGCTCACCTGGAGCCTGAGGCCATAGCATCTGCATGCTCACCATGGAAATGGAAAATTCTGGATGCAAAACAAACTGAGTCCTGGCTCTGTCTGCATCAGGTTCACTTCCCTTCGCTGACTGTTTTTCCTCAACGAGGTGCCTGACAAGAGACAGCACAAAAAAAGATCTGTGGGATTTCATGTCCAGCGAAGAAGCCATATCTCATTTCTTGGCTCCCTGACGCTGGCTAACCGTTAAGGCAAACTCTGCAGCCATTTCCAGCAAATGAGCATGTTATCACTCATGCTGGCTCTCAGCCTTCAGCTGCTCAGCCAGGTCCTGGCCCTCGTCCTGAGCGCAGCCCCGCTCAGCAGCTGGACAGACTGGATGAAGACCCAGCCAGCCGTTCAGTGGGGGTTCCGGATGGCAGCTGTGGCCCCAGGCACTAAATCTGCCCCCAAAGGTGGTTTCAGCAGAGATGATGCAATGTTGGGGTGAGAGAAATAACACCTCTGGACCCGAAGGGCATCATGGGCTCGTTTCCTGGCCAGAGCATCACCAAGAAGGTTCTGAAGAGCCATGCTGGCTTGAAACTTGCACAGAGCCCACCTCGGGGACTTTAGGACGTCAGTGGAGATGGCTGGGGAGGTCTCCAAGCAGAAAGGAGAGAGAGGCCACAGCTGCAAGCTGAGTGGCATTCCGGAGAGTTAAGACAAGCCAAGGTCGCATGAAAGAGAGTGCGTCACAGGACTGCCCTTCAATGACACGGCCATGGAGACAGGAGAATTCTTAACAAGGAAGCCACCATGAATTCTGGTATTCAGGAAGATACAGTCTTTCCTTGTTTCCTCGGGCTTGTGTCTGAGATCAGCTCCTGGATGCTCTGAATCCTCGATGGGAAAGGAGGTGCAAGAGAGCTTCTGGGACCGGAGGCTTGCAGAAAACTCACTTGGGTGTCAAGATGTCCCTCCTGAGGGCACTAAGCAACACTGGGACTAGTCATTTCTCCTTCCTGATCCTCGCCTTTCTCATTTCTTAAATGAGGCACTGTGATCCCTACGTGATCCCTAAGGCTAGTGAACAATCTACAATCTATGGAGATCGGCTATACAGGGAGGCAGCCTCCAAATCTTCTGCCTTCTATGAGATCAACCCTCACACAGAGCAGGTTAGCACTGCACAGGGATGAGAAGAGAGTTGGGGAGAATTCTGCTGAATCCCAGAAAGAGAGAAGCAGCCTGTATTTGGAGTGGCTGTCTAAGGGGCAAAGAAGATGGTACTCCGTTTTCAGTCCTGGTGGGAACCCATCTCCCCACAGAGTCCCAGCTTGACTGGGATAAACTGCTCACAGTTCCAAACAGTCACCCAACAGAGGGAGCAGCCGTATTGTTCACTGGCCGACACCAGTGTGGGCTACTGGTTTCCCAATGAAGCAAGGCAAGGAAAACCTAAAAAGTGCATGACTCCATGGAGCTTGGGGGCAGCAGCAGCTGTAAGATGGTTGTGTGGGGGCAGGAGGTGAAAGAGGCAGGAAGGAGAACCCTTATCTGCACTGTGGCATTGAGGGGAGCACTGTGTTCCCTCCCCAACCCCCCCCCACTTGGCCCAGTGTGAACTGAAGACGCTCGAAGACCACCAGCTCAGCAGGACTCAGGGCAAGTTCACAAGTGTGTCCACACAGCAGCAAGCTTGCCTAACCAGCAGGGAGAGAGCACGCAGGGGACTGCATAGAGAGGGCCCACATGTTCAAGATGGTGACCTGAGCACATGGGCTCATGTCTTCCCTGGCAAGAGCCCAGAGAAACAAGAGCAAAGGAATGGAAGTGATGGCATCATGAAGACAGAGCGATGGAGAGGAGGGGACAGCAGGTGAGAGACGCCAACCCATTTATGGCACGGGCAGAGTGGAGGCAGACGGGCAGGGCCAAGGAATCCCAATGCCTCGTATGTGCAGAGGAGAGGTGTGGTACCGAGCTGCAGCCACTCCTCGGGGGAAGCAGAGGAGTTCCAACCCAGGGACACCAGGCACAGCGCGGCAGGACCGACTCATTGTGTCTACATACTGATGGTAATGAGACGCCTGCTCAGACGTCAGGATGCGAGTGCTCAGGTGTGCGCCGGCATCTCTGGGTATGGCCCTCCAGTCTGTGCACTGCACAAAGGGGCAAGGCTAAGGGGCAACTGGGAGTTAACCCTAGTCCTTGCTCTGCTCCTCAAGCCTTTCCCTGGAGAAAGAGGTAAACGATGCGCCTGCCAGTTTGTCCACATGCCCACGGCGGGCTTCTGCCCCAGAGGGGCACCTATCTTGAAGTCATCCACTCAGAGGGAATGCCCTTTTGAAACTGCATGAGGGCTCTGCATAGGCTAGTAGCAGCCCTGTGTATGCTCAGAGAGAAGTGGAAATATCTCTAAAGAAACACAATGAGAAACGACCTGCAACTATTGATATGTGTGGTCCTCCCCTGAAGAGTTCAGGTGTCCACCTGGTGACCCTACAGGAAAATCCACAAGTTGACACATAGAGTTTCTGGTCCATTTTTTGAAATATCACTCTTACACAAGAGCAGATCTGCAGGATCACTAGATATCTCAAGAAAACATGTAACATGAAAGGCAGAGGTTGAGACTAACCAAAAGAAAGGGAACTTAGAGGAAATAAAAGCAAAACAGCAGAAAAGAAGTTCCTCAAAACCCCACTATCATGAACATCCAGAGAGGTAAGTTCTGCAGCCACAAAACAAGAACAGGACACTATAAAACAGAAACAAGAGAACCGCCACAAAATGTTTCGGAAATTAAAAACCATTCACCAGGAACACTGAGAAGATAAAGTTAACTGTCTTTGCAAGCAGATAAAAAATTAAGAGATGAGAAATAGAAAAAACAATATTAGAGGATTAGCCTGGGAGGTCCAACATTGGAACAACAGGTGGTCCAGAAAGAAAAAATGTGAACAGTTACAAGAAAACTTAAGAAATTTCCCATGAGAGCCCAGAACGAGGTACGCCATCAAGGGTACACCGTCACTGGGACTGTTCAGAACACTAAGAAGGAAGGGATCTGAAGTGTTTCCTGGGAAGGTGGAGAAACCCAGGTCAAAGCTAAAGGCCTGGAAATCAGAATGACATTAAGAATCTCAACAACCATGTTGGAGGTGGGAGTGGTGGGAGAGTATTATTTTCCACCCACAATTCTATATCCAGCTACCCCGGGGTAAGGGCAGAATAAGGACGTTTTAAGTTATGCAAAATCTCAAAATATTTGCTTCCCATGTTCTTTTCTCAGGAAGTTACTAAGGAAGGTGGCACACCAAAATCACCACCATCATCATCATCATCAAGGAGAAAAAATTTGACGAGAAAAGACAAGCAACTATAGTCCACCACTTGGTTCAGAAGTAAACAGACCTCATAGGCTCACGATGAAGAGAGACGTACCAAACAACAAAATCTAACTCTGCTGGAAAAACAAAGTGGGGTTAGGATAAGAGCAAGATCCTTCTCTGCAAGCCAGTAGATATGTTGCTATTCTAAATTCTAAACATAAAAAGAAATATAAGCATGTTATATAGAAATGCAAAGGTAAATATTAGAAGAAATAGGAAGAGTTGAAAGGGTTACTTGCAGGAAGCAAGACACAGGAGATTGCCAGTTTCCATTAAAAGCTTTCTTGTATTTGTTTCTTTTTAAACTATGAATATGTATTACTTGGATAAGAATTAAAAATAAATTCTTAAAAAAAACAAACCATGGGGTGGTTTGTCCTGCTGGCTTCTTACTCACCTTCTATAACTGACTTCATTCACATAAGCCTATCCTCAATTGAGAATCTTTTTTTCTTAAAAAAAAAAAAAAAATCAGTTTGCTGCCAACTTGAACTAAATGACTTTCAGGCATCTTGCCAGTAGATGGTTTTAAACAATATTACACTTTGTAATGGGTGAGAGAGAAAACCTGCAGACTTTTCTGAACAAGGTCTAGATCCGTAAAATGAAATGATTAACGTTTGGGTCAGCTCTTCCTTGGCTCTTCAAGCATCTAATTTAGGTGAGGACTGCTTGGTGTCCAGAGTTATAAAATATCACACACATAATCTTTAGTATCTGTACCTTTGAGCGTTCAATGATGCTAGGGAGCTCATTAATTAGCTCATTTTCCATGGGACACTTGGCCCTCTAGATGGAATTGCTCCAAGCTCCCAGCAGCTTTCAGCTTGGAAGGCTTAGATTCGTTCATGGAGAGAAGGCAGGCTATAACCAGAGTGGGATAGAAGTCAGGTTTTGGCTGTCATCAACTCAAATGTGCTAGGTAAATTCTTTTGGCTATGCTGGAATTCTGTAAACTGGAGACCCACTGCTCAAAATAAGCAAGCCCTTGGCTTGCAGAGAGAGAAGCATGATTCTTAGAGTAAGAACAACACTGGCGTGTCAGCTGACAGACTGTTAGAGCCGTGAAGGATATTCCAGAAGGAACGGGTGGACAAGCCTGGAAATGAACAAAACTTCGTGGGAAAAATATGAGAAAAAAACAAAGGTTGGCTGTTGACCTAAAAATTTTGGTTTTGTTTTAAATGAGGACATTTTTATCTATTCATTTTATTATTTTATTTTTTTCAGACCATCCCTGGGCCCAAGAGAAGTTCCCTAAGAGAGGGGACAGCTCCGGGGGGGACATCGGGTGGCCTGAGTACACTTGCAAGCCTGCTCCTGGTTGGCTGTGTGATCTTGGTCAAACGGCTCTGCCTCTCTGGGTTCAGCAGCAAAGATGCTGTCTGAACGCCCCTCTTGATCTCATAGTCTGAGGGTTTATAAGTCTCACTCGATATGCTTTCTGAGCATGGGAGGACAAGGGGAGAAGGAAGCGATACCCAGGGAGGTAGGGCCTGTGTCTTGAAAGGAAGAAGGGAGCCCAGGGTAGAAGGAAGACGGAAGACCAAAGGGTGGCTGGATGACCTTCCTCTATCACCTGCCAGTTCTGGCTACTTCTCAAGATGCCTTCCAGAAACCTTTCTCCTATTCAAGAAACCCATTATAATGGACCACAAAGGAAGGCGGTGCTGAGACTCACACTGTGTGGCAGTGTGTACACAGGTGTTCTCGGAACAGGAACCTGCTGGGCTACTACATGCTCTAACACCAATCAGAGCTCATTCTCAGCCAGGTCACCCCGCCCTCCTCCTGGGGCTTTGGGAGGCTCTTGGTGTTTACAGTGCTCTGTGGGGCCTTGGGTACCAGCCTCAGGAGCCACAGATGGAAGCCGGAGGTGGGGGGTATGGGTGCGGGCCTGCCTAGACAAAGCAAGAGTAATCCCAGGCCTTGCCCCGAGTCAGCCAAAGCTCTGCTTTTCATGTTTCGACTAGACCACCCCAAGAATCCTCTTGAACGGAGGATTCCATGGGTGGAAAAGGTTTGAAAAATCACAGCTTTATCTCAATTCAGTCAGTGCAAAAGCAAAATGAAAATACATCCCCTCCCTAGAAAAACACCCTAGTGTGAACAAATGTGCACTGCAGCTCATGACCCAGCCTTTACTTTCTGTGAATTTTGCTGATTGTGGACGCACTTTCCTAGGGCCAGCAGTTCTGTGCTGTTTTTTAGATAATCCCCTCTCCCGCCCTGCAAAGACCACGACCAACCACCAGACCACCACGGAGCCCCCAGCGCCTTTACCCAGATGCCCCTCGTGGAGGAAAGTGGGGCAGTTTTCTTCCCATAGGGGCTCTCCCGGGGGTATTCATCCCCTTTGTCATTAGGAGGTGACAAACTCAAGTCCATCTGGGACCTTAAAAGCTGAGCGAGCTAAGAATCAGTGCTTGTGCTCAGCCGGTGAGTCGTGTCCGACTCTTTGCGACCCCATGGACTGTAGCCCGCCAG
This sequence comes from Oryx dammah, assembly GCF_014754425.2. NCBI lineage: Eukaryota > Metazoa > Chordata > Mammalia > Artiodactyla > Bovidae > Oryx > Oryx dammah. The sequence continues at coordinate 9,831,050 of NW_024070200.1, read as the reverse complement.
GCTCCTCTGTCCATGGGATTGCCCAGGCAAGAATACTGGAGTGGGTTGCCATTTCCTTCTCCAGGGGATCTTCCCGACTCAGGGATCGAACCTGCATCTCTTGTGTCTCTGGCACTAGCAGGCAGAGTTTTTACCACTGAGCCACCTGGGAAGCCCCATAAGTCTCAGCCATGAAGCTTAACAGTAATACCTGACAGAACAAGGCACACAAACAAACCCCACCCAAGGATCCGGCCACACACCTGAGTGTTATGTTCACAGCCTAAGAGGAAAGCATGCTTAGCACTTACAAGAAAAGAAAACGAAAGGAAACATGAAAAAAAAATAGTGAGGAAGGGTGGGTGTGGGGGTCTAAGTTTCCTTGGAGGTCTTCCACTATCTGCAGAAGTGCCCCATCCAGAATAGGCAAGAAGTGGAAGAAGGAGAATGCCCACCCCACGGCCAGGGTCCTGTCTCTTTTATTACGCAGACGCACGCATCAGAGTCTGTTGACGTCCAGCTGGGGGAAGAGCAGCAGGCAGTAAACCAGGAGCCAGAGGAAGAGGATAAAGTACATCACGTCCGGCTGCTGGACCAGCTGTGTCAGCGAGTCGCTCTGGGAGCTGTGGATCTCCCGCAGCCTGGCTTTGCCCGAGTGGTTGGCCTTCCTGCAGGAGGGAGACACACCAAAGCAGTCACAAGCGGGGTTCCTCCACCCAGGGGAACCCCACTCCCTCCCTGAACTCCAGCCTCACTGCCCAACTGGAGAGCCAACGGCTTCCCAGCGAGGGGCAGACCCAGGTGGAGGGCGGGGTCCCAGGACGCTCTCGCTTCATCTCCACGACACCAAGACAGAAGGGCTGTTAGCCCCATTCTGCAGATGGGCCTGCTGAATCTCGTGGGGTGGGTGGAGGGGCTTTCTCCAGCCCACACAATGACTTTTGTGACAAAGCCGAGACCCGGGCCAGCTCCGCACCCTCCTCCAGGACGTGTCCCGTTATAGGGCAGTGCCCTGAACGCAGAGTTCGAGGCTGACAGCTCTTTTTTATGCTCCCAGGAACAGAGGGGCTTCCTAAGGAATCTAAGGAGAGAAATGAGGCGTTCCCTGCTGACCAATCATTTAAAAATAGCCATTAGCAACAAAAACACACCTCTCTACCATCTAGCTTTTGTTCTTGGCTTCAGAATCTAACCTTGAAAATGATTACCAGGTTACATATTGGTGAGAGGTATCTTATTTTTTTTTAAGAGAAGAGAGTAGATATATACTGTTAAGAGAGTATATATATATATATAAAATATCTATTTTTATTTATCTGGCTGCACCAGGTCTTAGTTGCAGCATGCGGAATCTCTGTTGTGGCATGCAGGATCTAGTTCCTTGACCAGGGATCCAACCCGGGACTCTCTGTGTTGGAAGCATCGAGTCTTAGCCACTCACTCTCCAGGCAAGTCCCTCTTCTCTTATTTTTATCTTATTTTAACAGAAAGTGAAAGTGAAAGTCACTCAGTCGTGTTCGACTCTTTGCGACCCCATGGACTGTATGGAATTCTCCAGGCCAGAATACTGGAGTGGGGAGCCTTTCCCTTCTCCAGGGGATCTTCCCAACCCAGGGATCGAACCCAGGTTTCCCACATTGCAGGTGGATTCTTTACCAGCTGAGCCACCAGGGAAGCCCTCAGGCAGCACTAAAATGACGCTTTACTGTTGCCTGGTGGGGAGAGTCCAGAAGGGGGCTGTGTGGTGGTGACAGAAAAGGCTCAGAAGACAGTATCTGATTGCAGTCGAGGCTGGGGGTCTCTGCTTGCAGCTGCGTTTACAGAACCTGTGTGTAAGCTCCTCGGGGTCAATCTGGGGCACGTAACAGATTATAAGAAGCAAAAATCACCTCTTCCCTGAATCATCTCCTGATACAGCAAGAAGCCAGGCCAAGAGGGGATTAAACTTTTGCCCTGGTCTGGAAACTGAGTGATTCCCATGCAGATAAGGGGAAGAATTTCTTTCTCCTTCTTAAAACTGTTTTTAGAGAAATTTTAAACTACTTTTTTAAAATTGCATAGGTAATAAATGCTCAAAAGCATGGAAAATGCGACGGCATTTCTCAACCTTGCGGGTTCAATTTTCAAAGACTCTATCTCATAAAAGCTAAAAGTACTATTTTCCTATGAGGATGTCAAGCCCAGTGGAAAATGTGAATTAATATTTCCATTTTATGGCAGGAGAGGGAAACAAATCTTGCCTCTCTATTTTTAAGAACCGGAGAGGTAGATGTCTGAAGATCACACTCCTGGCTGTTGGGAACTTTTCAGAGTCTTTCCATTTGAATAATCTAAGTCCTTTCAGGCTTCCCTGGTGGCTCAGAAGGCAAAGGATCTGCCTGTGATGCAGGAGACCTGGGTTTGATCTCTGGGTCGGGAAGAGCCCCCGGAGAAGGGAATGGCATCCCACTCCAGTATTCTTGCCTGGAGAACCCCATGAGCAGAGGAGCCTGGCAGGCTACAGTCCATGGGGTCACAAAAAGTTGGACACACTGAGTGACTAACACCTTTCAAGTCCTTCCAAGCCAGTTCAAATCCACGGCAAATACAATATATAAATAAAATTAAGTGATTCAATAACTTTAACAGGGATAGGGACACCTCAGGATTGTCAGAGTTTCAGATTTGTCGGCCTGCCTATGTTCTTAACAGGCGGTGTTACAACCATTCAACACCCGGTCTGGGTCATCTAGTTCTCCGACAGTAAGAAATACTTTCATAGACATCCTGGCATGTTTGTACTCCCTCTTCATGTCTGCTCTGATGCCATAAAACTGTAAAATCAGCTCAGTGAGCTTCTGAGTAGTGTACCTGCAGTGGCGACACAGAAGGAACACGGTTGTCAGGGGCTACAGCATTTTAAAAAGCACACACAGTAATCCCATCCCTACCTCCTCTGCCTGGCTCTGTTCAGAGGGCCAGCTGATGCCACTCCATTATCTCAATGAAGATTCACACCCAGGTCTCATGACCTAGGTCTCATGACCCAGTGTCTTTAAACCAAGTCATTTTTCTGAACCGTGCCTTGCTTGTCAACCTGGATACATATCTACGTTGCCCTCCCAACTCACATTCAATTTCCATTCACTTTCTCTGGAACAGGTATTTTCTTGCATGTTTCTAGATGATTAATATTATTATCCAACAAAGCCCTAGTTGGAGAATAGCCACCCCAGAAGGTAGACAGTGTGATTAAAGAAAAAAAGATCCCTTAAACCCTACTGAGCCTGGAGCCCAGCCACCCACCTGGTTAACATTCGGTTTCTTCTGTCATCCACATCCGCTGCGTTCCTCAACTGAACATAGCTAAAATGGTCCTACAGTGAAATTTATAAACAAAACACCCGCAACCCAATTAGTAAAGATGAAATCTCTGAAACAGAAAATAAGATGATTTTAAATATACAAAGTCCAGCATGCCATGCTTTTCTCAATCTTGCAAACATCTAGTTCCAAAATAAAACTACTATGTAATGATCTACACATTATTCCCATGGGTGGACGGAAGAGGCCCCGTCCCCCACAACTGGGGCAAGCTATGGATCCCCGGGCTTTTTGGGGCCCAACACATGCAGAGCTAAGCAGTTGTGAAGACAAAGGGAACCCTCTGCTTAGGCTGCATCTCTGTCTTTAAACATGATCTTTCTGGATGTGTGTACAGGGGTGGGGTGGGAGGTCTTGGATACGATTGTTATGACAAAGAGGCCTTTGGGCTTTAAAATCATCACTTTATTTATATCCCCTAATGCCCAAATTGGACATCTGATTGGACTGTGCTTAATGACAAGGTTTCAATTTGCTTGTCTTCTATCCAAAAGCATAGCTGTTGCACGTCAGTAATTTCAAAGCTCTGGGCTGGGGGGAAGGAAGGAGGGAAAGGAATTGATTAGCAGGGGCCGGATGCGAGAAGAAATTCACATACTAACCGATTCCAAAGACCTATTAGTATGTCGTCGAATGTAAATGCTGGAGTCACTGTGACTCGTCCTGAAAAATAAACACATGTTTTGAATTGATGCCACCAAGAACTCCTCATTTCCCCCTTCCCAAGGCTGCCACACGTGGATTTAGGCAAGCTCTGACTTCAGACCTAGTGACGGAAACGAGACCCGTTATCCAGTATGCATGCTTAAAAACAGCAGGATGATATGAAAGAGACACACTGAGCCCTCACTGACAAAAAAAAAAAAAAGTGAGAGACAATTTCAAATAGAAAGCAGACCACATATTCTTAAAAATCATAGGATTTCAGAGCAGGAGGAAGATTTATTTTCCCAAATATCCCCCAGTCGTGGGACTCACCAGACGTCGTCTGCAAGCTAAAGTCAGACCCGGACTGGGTCCTGGGACCTGGACTCCCTCTGCAGTGCTCTGTGCATGATGCTGAGGATTCCCGGGTCTGGACCACCTCGTTTCCTTTCATACAGGAGGTGGCGGATTTTTCTAGCTATATTTGTGAGGCTGATGTGGGAAGGATCCCTGATCTTCTAATGAAGCTGCTCCACAACAGTTAGAACTGGACATGGAACAACAGACTGGTTCCAATTAGGGAAAGGAGGACGTCAAGGCTGTATATTGTCACCCTGCTTATTTAACTTCTATGCAGAGTACATCATGAGAAACGCTGGGCTGGAGGAAGCACAAGCTGGAATCAAGACTGCCGGGAGAAATATCAATAACCTCAGACATGCAGATGACACCACCCTTATGGTTCGCTCAGGGCTAAGGCAAAAAAGACACCCAGCCAGAGGTCTCGGTTCTCATCCTGGCTGACTGACCATAGTCAAACAGTTGATTAACCGTAGTCAAATAGTCAAACCTCTGATCAGTTTTCCTCATCTGTGAAATGGATCATCATTCCTACTTCATCTGCTTCTTGGAGCTGTCAGGGATACTAGCATTCTGTAGGTCCAAGTGGTCCTGTCTCTGCTCAACAGAAGAATGAGGTGCTGGATGTGGACTGGCCTGATATAGAGACCATCACATCAGTTTCCTCAAGGCAGACCTAATATATGGCATTGTGGGGTCCAGGGAAGAGTTTATTCCCATTATTCTCAGCCTTGCTATTACCGCTCACAGCTGTCCCCTAAAAATCACCAAGCTCTTCCCTTTCTGCGGGTGGCACGTTTCCAACTAACAGGTTTTGAGCACCTTCTATGTCCCAGGTGCAGGGCTAGGCCTAGCAAAACTTCAGTCTTCATCCTCAATCCAAAGTCTGTGTTAGTTTTTCCTGGCTGGTATCACAGCACAGAAATGAAACAAAACGCACCAACAGAAAACAACAACAACAACAACAAAGAACCCGCTCCTCCAGGAGCCCACATTGGACTGAGAGAGCACGCCCACTCCGTATCATTCCCTACCTCCTGCCCCCCACAAAGAACTTTTATTCCTTGAATGCCGAACACAAGCCAGGTGCTGCACTAAACGCTAGGACCATACTGGTCCTAGCTGGCTGGAGCTGGCTGACAATGTAGGGGGAAGAGTAGATGATAAATATGTCCTTCCACGTTTTATTATAGAAATGACTGCTTTGATCAATGCTGTGAAGAAAGAATAGAAGCTAAGAGAACATATAAAGGGGTATCAAAAATAGCCTGGAGGAATCCAAGAGGGCTGCCTGGAGGAAGTGGTAGTGGAGCTGAGACTCAGCGGAGCCAGACAGGAGACAGGCAGGGGACAGAAGATTCTGAAAGGTGAAGGAGATTGGCTGGGGGCATTCCAGGACCTCAACTAAGGCCAGGCTGCTTGGTGCGCTGGGGATGGGGAAAAGGGTGACCAAGTGGGGACAGAGATGAGGCAATGAGGGGTCCTGTAGGCTCTGGGCGAGCAGCCTTTCTGCCTAGACCAACGAGGAGCCACAGGGGTGACCGACAGCCAGGAAAACACCCTGTGCCGTTCCCTGCGCAGAGAGATAGATGCCCCGGGCTCTGTCCCTTTACTAAGCCTCAGCCAGGCAATGACCTCCCAGATCAGTGCTCTAGAGTCAGGCTCGGGGGGGTGGGGGGGCAGGTGAGATGGCCCTGAGCACAGGACGGGCGTCGGGGTCCAAGTACATTCATGCGCATGAGCACCCCTCCACGTTATCTGATGACATTAGGTATTTAGCTTCCACCTTGGCTAAAATGCTGCAACACGGTTACAGCTTTGCTTAAGTGAGATGGGATGGAGGAGCTGAGAGATCAGAGTGAAACCTTTGCACGAAAAGGTCAGCGCGGCCTCATGCTCACAGACACTGAAACATCGGTTTACTTTTCTCTATCCCTCCCCCAGTCCCATCTCCATGGGGTGGGTTTTGCTGGTCCTTCTGATGAAGAGGGACCCAAGGTGCTTGCTTCTTCCCCACCACCATGCTTACTTGTTTCTCCCCCTGCCCCCTCCCATTCGATGAATACTTGCTGAGATGCCTACTATGTGCCAGTTGTTGCTCAGGCTGTCTGTCCCACCTGGAACATCGCTCTCCCTCTCCCAAATGCAAGTCCTGCTCATCCCTTGATGCTGAATTCCAATGATCTCTCAGCACCTAGGCTGCCCTGACCCTCTCTGGCCCCTCCGAGGTCTCATCATAAATCCCTACTTGCCTCTCACACCCAAGGTGCCCACCCAGTCCCAGCAGGATAGATGGAGCACTCCCTGTCTCCTTCCAGCTGGGGGCTCCTGGAGGGCAGAGCTGTGGCCAGCCTCTTCCAGAGTCCCCAAGTCTAGCGGGCTCCATCACACATACACGACGGCTCAAAGACTGCTAAGGCCTGACCTGCTTAGGGAGAAGGGGGGCAGTCTGGCATCTGACCAGTGGCCCCTCCCGCGCTGGGGTGGAGTAGAGGACAGCCCTGGACCACCTGCCCGGGAGTGCTCATCTGCATTAAGAGCAGGGTCAGATCCAGCCACACAGGAGACATAGACGTCTGCTGGCCAGTCACGGCCAAGGGCAGGGAGAAGGACTTAGAGTCACAGGCTAAGCTGGCAGCTGCCTTCCATTGTGCCTTGTGTCTCGTCCCCTGGGCTCCCATCTGCTCTTTGTCCCCCAAAACCCAACATGGGAGCCAGGTGGAGGGGAGGTGGGAAGCAGGGCATTGGACAGCCCCACCCCCTGGCTCTCCCTGTACGGGCTTCAAGACCCCCTCACTCCCCCACTGATTATCTCAATCATTTCCCCCTGTGGCCAGCATGGCTCACCCAGCACAGGCAACGTGGGGTCACAGAAGGAGTGAGGACTTCTGACAGGTCTGAGTCCGAGACCCCCAGCTCTGGCATCTCCTAAGATGGGAGGTACCCCCCAAGCTTCCCAGTGATGCACAATCACACCTGCCTGCCTATCGAGGTGCCCACAAGAATTGATGAACCAATGTAACAGAAATGCCTGAATACACAAGGGCTGGTACAAGGTGATGGTAAATGTGATGATGAGTGATGATGGGGAGAGACCAGGCTCTTCTGACATTCAGTAGTTAAATATTTTCCCTGGAAATAATCCGGACCATCCAGCAGCCTCGGAGTGACAGAGCAGATGTGTGCTACAGGCTTCCTAGCAGTTTAAGTTCATTATCCTCCCTGCCTCCTCCTCCCCTCAGGTGAACTGACCATCCTTACTGCCCTGGACCCAAACTCATGGGTGAAGCTGTCATATTAAAGTCCAGCTTCCACGCAACAGTGATAAATGGTTCCTTCCACGCATATGCAGTACATCCCTTCCGATTCTGTAAGATGCTCCTAAACGGCTAAGTTTGGTGTCTACCTACACTGACTGGTAGTTATCATGGACTAAGGGTGGCAGGGTCAAGTCTATTACCTCTCATCCCCACCCCTACCTACAATTCAGCCATCTCTCTGCTTGCTGCCCATTTCCACCAGAGCTGCTGGGGGTGAGAACAGAAGGTGAGGTGCAGGTCCTCCTGGTTTTGTGGGGAGGTCCTTGGGGGAGCCCAGGTGTGGGGAAGGAGCACTTTGTCTGAATCTGTTTCCCTTGCTGTCCAGCCCTGCCTCCGCATCCCCATCCAATCAGAAACCGGAAATGGGATGAGATTAGAGAGTAGCTCCCCAGGCAGGGGCTCTGGGGTGAGAAGATGTTAATAAAATACCTGGAAAGGACTTTGTGGTCACTGGTGTCTTCTTCCAGGTCATCTGAGGAGCAAAAAGTTCCAGGTGCTACAAATACTGAGCTTTCTACGTGGTCCACATGTTTCCTTTTCTCCTTTTTTTTGCTGCTGATCGATTCTTCCATTACCTTTTCCTCTAAGGGGCTGGCTAAGTTTTCCGAGTTTGGGGATTCCTGGGACTGAACGACAAGACAACCAAATACAAGTCAGCATTTTATGTTGCGACGTAGAGTGCGTGACACCACCCAGCAGCAACTCGCTCCACCTTCACTCCAAGGCCCAGCTAAGGTGCCCCCTCCAATCCTGCCGCTCCCGTGGGGTCCTTCCAGCACAGCCCAATGTGGAGGAGAAGCCCGCCAGAATTCCTGCTCCCTGTGCAGCGTTCCAAATGCTCCAGACTGATGGATCAAAACAGCATGGGTTTTCCAGTCAGTTAAGACCTGATTTCAAATCTTGGCTAAGTCAGTTATCTGACCTTGAGTAACTGACTTAATCCCTTTGATCCTCAGTTTCTCTGTCTGTCAAATGGGTATAATAATTATCAGCCTCTGATAAAGTGCTTATACTACTGTGGTTCCTATAAAGGATGTCTCCCACAGTGGGCAATGGTTAGACTCTTCACACAACTGTCATCCACTTAAACAGAAGAACGGCTACTGGAGGCCACGTGAGCCGAGGGCTGGAAAGGTGGCCCCTGTGTTTGAGGAGATGAGTCTTCACTGTGCTTTTAGCCAAAGGTGGATGGCAGTGCAACCTCCGTTGCATTTACATAATAAGGAAGATTCTTTAACCGCTGACCTCACCAAGCTCTCTGAAACCCCTGAGGAATGCTCTCACATGAAATTAAGAAGCGTGGGAATTGTTGGCGATACCTCTCAAGAATTCTGACAGGGGCTGGAAAAACTTGCTCAACAGGTATTCTAATAAGAGGATCAGAGTGGCCAGACCTGTGCGGCCCAGAAGAACAAAGCTTGCTGCAGAAATTAAACCCGCTCTCAGCAAGCTGAAATGCCCGTTCTTCCTCCATCATCAGTGAGCAAATGCTTCCTTTCTGAAAGGTGAGATGAGGAGAGGACTGATTTTCTTAAAGACTAGAAGCCAGGACTTGCCATTTTCCAGTCAGTTTAGAAGATAGTTTTCTTCTTTTCTTTTTAAAGGAAGGCCGGGTATTGGAGAAATTCTCCATCCATGTCATCCTCTTTGTCGGGAAACAAGACTCCCAGACCACACCTGTCATCCTGGGCCTCACCACTTCCCCTCCCCCAACCCTGCTCACTCACTGGGATCAAGGCCTGGGCTGCATACTCTTGGGAGCCAATTACAAGGTGTGTTTGGGAAGAGTCGGCACCTGCTGGTCGGACGGGTGAGCATTGGAGGAAGCAGCCCAGCGATGAGCGACGCGGGGCGGGCGCCCACCCCAGGATCCAGAAACGCAAGCTCTCCCCAAGCTCTCCTGCAGCTCAGCAAAAAAACAGATGCAAACCTAGATCTCCCGAAGCCCTTCCCAGTCCAGGGCTCTTCCAACCTTGTCCCAAACCATCTGTCCACATGCTGGTCACACACACAGGCGCAAAGCCTGCCTTTGGAAGCAGAAGATAGTGGAGTGTCTCATCTGCGCGTCCACACTCAGTCACTGGGGGAGACTGATGCGCTCATTAGTCATTTTCCAGCCTTTTTTTTTTTTTTTTTTTTTAATTTTCTTGGCTGTGCAGCAAGGCTGTGGGATCTTCCCTGACCAGGGACTGAACACACATCCCTTGCACTGGAAGCTCAGATTCTTAACCACTGGACCACCAGGGATGTCCCCTCATTAGCCATTTTAAGTCACACAGAGGGGCAGAGAGGCAACTCAGGCCCTCTCCTCACCACCCACTTGGTCCCCTTTCTTTTGCCCTAAAAGAAATTTTCAGCCTCTAACAGTTCAGAGAATCATCCCAGTTGCTGTTGTCATCCCAAACCTGGGGACCCTGAGACCTACTGAGGGGCATTTCCTACCCCGCAGGACTTTTGGGGTCTCCCACAGGACAAGCCTGCTCTGACAGACAGCAGGCGGCTGGGGAGGGGCAGGAAGGCAGGACTGGGCTCCTCTCCCTAAGGCAGAACAGTGGCAGGCAGGTCGCTGGCACCTATGAGCCACCCAGCTCTCTTCTCCAGCCAAAGCCAGAGAATGGGTGCTCGGCCCCAAAGAACCGGTCGGGCCGTGCTTGGCTTCTACGCTGTCAGGGCCAGAGAACCCTGCTCCACCCCCAGCGCTCAGGCAGGGGCTCTCCACTGTCTGGAGTTGGCAAAGCCACAGTTGATGCTATCACTTCTGGCCCATCTAAACCCTAAATGTCTGGTTTTTAAAAATTAATTAATGCATCGATTTGGCTGCTCTGGGCCTTAGTTGTGGAACACGAGATCTTTAGTTGCACCGTATGACCTTTTAGTTGTGGCATGTGGGATCTAGTTCCCTGACCAGGGATGGAAACTGGGCCCCTTGCACTGGGAGCTCGGAGTTCCAGCCACTGGACCACCAGGAGAGTCCCCTAAATGTCTTTTGCACGCGCGCGTGCGCAGTCACTTCAGTGGTGTTCGACTCTGTGCGACCCTATGGACGGTAGCCCACCAGGCTCTTCTCTGTCCATGGGATTCTCCAGGAAAGAATACTGGCGTGAGTTGTGTGTCCTTCTCCAGGAGATCTTCCTGACCCAGGGATCAAACCCAGGTCTCCTGCATCGCAGGCAGGTTCTTTACTGCTGAGCCAACAGGGAAACCTCCTAAACGCGTTCTAAGGTTACTCAGATTCCCCTTCCGCAGCCTCCCTAGAAGGGCAAGGCTTTCTTGTTCCTCCCAGCACCTCTGGGCCCTCACTGGATCCTGTCTTGACTCTCCATCACCTCAGGGTTTAATTTACCTGTCCTCACAGGACACCCCAAACTGCCATTCAGTGTACATTGACTGTGGCTTTGCAGGCCCTGTCGGGCTGGCCTCTGGAACCCAGAGATGAATACACAAATGCCCCCTCTTTACTGGGAGAGAAAATCATGACCCATGAGACTTGAAAAGAGTCCGACATGACTGAGCAACTGAGCATGCAAACACACACACACACACACACACACACAGGTGGTAGGCAAAGGCCTCCAGATAGGGGAGCAACTCCAGCAAAGCCTGGAGGCAAAGGAGCTCTGGGAGGCGGGGAAGAGGCAGGGGAAGGGTCCCCTGCACCCTCTCACTGCTCACTCTGGGGGCCCCTCTAGAGCTGCTGGGCCAGGTGAAGGCAGACTCGAGGTGGCAGACAGCGTGTCCCCCCCGGCCCTGTTTATACAACTCACTTCTAACAGCAGGAGCCAAACTATGGTGCCAAACAGATAACAGGCCTTGAAACATCAAGGCTGGGGTCCAGTGTGAGGTCTGGCTTGGTTTTCCCGGCTGCTGGAGAAAGAGGGCCTGCAGTTGACTCGGTGCAGGAGAGGCAGAGCTGTGATCACTAATGAAAATGATTTCTGCTATCACTACGCTGGAACTCCCCCACCGCCACCAAGCACGACCTCGGCTGATCTCCCGGGCAGCCTGTGGGCAGGGCCAGGACTATGGGGAGGCCAGCAAGGTGCCCAGGGTGCCAAACTGGACCTGTGTCCCTCTCAGGCGTTCACCTGGCCCTTTGCCTGAGCCTGGAGTGAATTTCTCCCTTAATTCTGGACCTGGGATGCCTGTGCGGGAAGCTGTATTTCTCTGTTTTATGGAGGAAGAAGGGAAGTTTAGGAGAAGGAAATGGCAACCCACTCCAGTATTCTTCCCTGGAGAATCCCATGGACAGAGGAGCCTGGCGGGCTACAGTCCATGGGGTCACACAGGGTCGGACCCGATTGAAGCGACTTAGCACGCACGCACAAGGGGATTTTGGAAGAAGCACAGAATTCCCCATGCAGGGTTCCCAACTCCATAGTCACATACCTGATGGCCCTGCACGGGGACGCTGTCTTTGGCCTCCCTTTGCTGGTGGTCCTCAGGCGAGGGCGGGGGAGAGGGTTCCGAGGTGGGACTGGCATCTTCCACGATGCTGGCCTGGGGGAGGTCCTCACCCAGCCCAGAGAAGCTGAAGCTGCTTTGGGAGGCCTCGGCCTCATCGGCCTCGTCCTCCCTGGCCCCCGGGTCCAGCAGATAGCCCTCCGGTTCTTCCAGGTCCATCTCTTCGTTTTTCAAATCCTCCGAGCCTTCCGCGTAAGCCTCCAAAACTGCTGCCAGGGGCACCTCGTAATGCGGGTAGTAGAAAAGGTCATGGGGGATGACGGAAATCTTGGAGAGCGGGGGAGACGGCTTGAAGTCCAGGCCCTCCTCGCTGGGGCTGCGAAGGGTCTCCAAGCTGACGCTGCTGCTCGGCGGGTTGGAAGGTAATTCTCCCCCGAGCCCCCGGAGGCACTCGGCTTCCCCTTCCTCCTCTCCCGGACGGCGGCGTCGGAAGGACTTGCGCTTGGCCTTCTCATACACCTCTGGCTTTTTATCCACCGGGGCCTCCTCGGGAGCCAAAGAATAGCCTTGGTCTTGGTCTCCAGGGTCCTTGTGAGGGTCAGGTTGGTCGAGCTTCACTGGGGCCTCATCCGAATCTGTCTTCTTGTGGGTGGATTTCCCTCTCCGTTTGCCCAGCCTCTCAGGGTGATCCTCTGACAGCTCCTCCTCTGCAGGTTTTTTCTCATGAGGCGAAGGAACCTTGTTGAAAGCCTGGCTGGTGGAGGCAAAATCAATGAGGTCGCTGTTAAACTTTGAGGCTTTTAATGGTATGGCTTCAAAATAGTCTTCTTTATCCATCGCTTCTACCGTCAGCAGCTTCACCTTGATCTCCAAGGCATCAGCCATAACGGTGTTCTCTCCCAGGGGTGAGGGGAGATGGCCTTCATCTCCAGGGCTGGATGCCCTCTCTGAGGCCCCATTCCATGGTGGAGAGGTCCAGGAAGTCGGAGGATGACTGATCTCACCATCCACTGAGGACACGTCGCGAGGGACCTCGTCAGAGGCTGCTTGCAAGATCTCTGGCGCCTCCCATTTCAGCGTTTCTTCAGCAATGTCAGCCGCCAAGACCTGTTCATCCTGCTTGGACAAGTCCTTGGTCTCTCCGGGGCTCCCTTTGAAGCGCAGGTCTGCACTGTAGAAAGGGTCCTGACTGCAGGAGGCATCCTTGTAGGTGTCGGCCTCAAAGTGCACCGTCTTCTTGATTGGCAGAGAGGTGGACCTCCGGCTGTCCTTTCGGGATGACAGGATGGGAGATTCTGGATCCGGTTCACTGGTGCTGTTGGGCTTCCCAGGGGTCCCTTGGAGAACCTGCTCAATGATCTGGTTCATGAACTCGGAGGAGCTGTCCACCAGCTCCTGGCTGGAAACGCCACCCAGGCAGGGCTCCTTCGCGTCCTCAGGCTTGTCACAGACAAAGACTTTGGAGGGAGGTGGCTGGCTGGCCTCGTGGTTGATGGTGTAGGCTCGCTCCCCGTCCTCGGTCAGAAGGAAGATGGCGCTCTCCTGTTCCGAAGGGGTTTCTTTGATGCGAACGAAGGTGGATTCGATAGGGGCTTCTTTGTCGGAATCCACAAAATCCTCCTGGCCAAGAAACACAGGGCACCATGAAATTAGCAGTGGTTAAGTGCCACGTAGAGTCCCCTCTCAAAACACAAAAACAAACCAGCAAGACCACTTCAGAATAAATGGAAGTGTTCTGATACCATTGTAGATGGGCAAATGACTATCGTTCCTGCTGAAATGTGAAACCATCAGATAAGGTTAAGAGAGGGTCATTTTCGAAGCTATGGCTGCAAAGACATCTCAATGTACTGAACTCTGGAGAAGGATGGGCCCTTTCTAAGCGAGGAGGTTGTCGGTGACCTCATACCTGTGGGCCACTGCCTGGTCTGGGTACAGAGAAGTGAACCCACCTAAGATAAGGAAAGAGCAGCTAAATCTTTACTGATTGTTGGGCTGGTGTGAGAGATTGAATCTGGAAGGGCCTCAAACATGAAAAACCACTTCTCTTCATATACTAGTTTTCCCACACTGGGACTCTTGTTAAGCACGGTGCTGCTGAACTATTTACAGAAGCCAAGACACAGAAGCAACCTAAGTGTCCATAGACAGATGAATGGATAAAGAAGATAAAAACGAATGACATAATGCTATTTGCAGCCACATGAAGGGACCTAGACGGAGGAGCTGTCTAAGCAAAGGCACAGAAGGACAAATACCATATGATATCACTTATATGTGTAATCTCAAATGTTACACAAATGGACTTATTTACAGAACAGAAACAGACCCACAGCCACAGAAAACAAACTCATGGTTTCCAAAGAGGAAAGTGGGGGAGGGATAAATGAGGAATTTAGGATTAGCAGATACAAACTACTATATATAAAATAGACAAGCAACAGGATCTACTTTATAACATTTAATATAGGGACCTATGCTGCTGCTGCGGCTAAGTTGCTTCAGTTGTGTCCGACTTTGTGCGACCCCATAGACGGCAGCCCACCAGGCTCCTCCATCCCTGGGATTCTCCAGGCAAGAACACTGGAGTGGGTTGCCATTTCCTTCTCCAATGCATGAAAGTGAAAAGCGAAAGTGAAGTCGCTCAGTTGTGTCCGACCCTCAGCGACCCCATGGACTGCAGCCTACCAGGCTCCTCCATCCATGGGATTTTTCTAGGCAAGAGTACTGGAGTGGGTTGCCAGTATCTTGTAATAAACCATAATGGCAAAGAATATAAAAAAGAATATATATGTACAGAGATCCATATACATATATAACTGAATCACTTTGCTGTATAGCAGAAACTAACACATCATTGTAAAGCAGCTATATTTCAATTAAAAAAAAAAAAGATGCAGATGAGAACAAGGCTGAAAGTAGAGAGCAAGCTTGGTGGTTTTGCAGTGCTTGGCTCCCAATGTACTTGTGGGGAGAGTGGATTGACCTCATTCTAAAGCTAGCTGAAACCAGAGGGTTGAAATTAAATAAAACTGCAACAGAGCCCTTATCAAGTTCTGAAAAGGTCAGAATGGTCAGCTCCTGGTCATAGGTCCATGACCTATGCTGTTTGGGAAAGGGTTACATTCTCTGGGGGTGGGGGTGGGGGAAATATCATGTACCTCATCACACATCAGATATGGCATAAAATTAAAATTTTTAAGATACAAAGAAGCAAACAAAGAGCTCTATAATCAAGAGAAACATTAGTCATTAGAAGCAGATCCAAAGATAACCCAGGGTTAGAAGTAGCATAAAGACTGTAAAACAAATGTTTAACCTACACTACAAGAAACACAAAGGTCATTCTTCAGGCTAAAAGGAAACAATCACAGATGAAAGCCTGGATCTGGAATGGGGGAATGAGAAGTACTTAAAATGGTACATGTATGACTGATATAAAAGACGATCTTAAAAGTTTTCTTAAAAAGTCTCCTGCTTAAAGCAAAAATAATAACAAACCATGGGGAATTAAAGTATACAGAAGCAAAGCAAATGACAATAACAGCAACAGGAAGGGAGAAGAAAAGTGAGTGGGATCAAACAGCTGCATATACAAAAATATATAAAATACGTACCTATTTAAAATTGTACAATGAGGGACTTCTCTGGGGATCCAGAGGTTAAGAATCTGCCTTGCAATGCAGGGGATATGAGTTCAATCCCTGGTCAGGCAACTAAGATCCCACAGGCTGAGGGGCAACTAAGCGTGCAAGCCAGAACTACTGAGCCGGTGTGCTCTGGAGCCCGTGTGCCACAACTAGGGAGCCCGTGTGCCACAACTACCAAGCGTGCACATCACCACTAGAGTCCGTGCACCGCAACAAAGGATCCCCCATGAGGCAGGGAAGGTCCAGATGCAGCCAAATTAACAAACAAAAGTTACCTAATGGTAATCCAAGGTAGACTGAGGTATGTTCAAGAAGAGTATTATAATCCCTAGGCAAACTACTAGAAAGATGTGGCTAAAAAGCCAACAGAGGAGATAAAATGGAAACCGAAAAATAACTGAACAATCCAAGAAAAATGAGAAAGGAAGAACAAAGCAGCACAGAACAGATAGGACCAACGGAAAACAATAAGATGGTTACATCTGTGTAAATGGGCAGAAAATACACTAATAAAGTGACACACTAATAATTCTTGTCGAAATGGATAAAAAACAAGAGCCAACACTATAGTATTTTTACAAGAAACATGCTTTAAATATAAGCACACGTACACTGAAAGGAGAAAGATATTAATAGAAAATGACAAAACATACAAATACCAACTTATGACAGTTTCTATATTCCTATCAAATTTACTCCATGATGAAATAAAACAAAAATAAAATGATGACCTCAAAAAGAAACAACAGTCCTTAATCTATATGCATTCATGGCATAGCTTCCCCACACACAAAGCAAAATCTGACAGAACTGAGAACGATAAAGTCACACTCATTGATAGGAAAAGAAAAAAAAAAGGGCACCTCTCTAGAGTATTAGAACAGCATATTAACCAACTCCACCTAATTGGACTCCTGATGCTTTCACTGTACAAGACCCATTTTTTCAAATGAATATGATACATTTACCCTAATAAACCATATGTCAGGGCATAAAGCCAGGCACAGGGTCTGGCACATGACCAGGGCTTAATGAATATTTATTAAAGTGTACTACAGTCAGCTGAATTATTAAACTTAAAAAACAATGGTTCAACAGGAGTCTAGATCAGCTGGGATGCCTCATCTCTATCCCCTAGGGACGCAAACAGACTGTCCTGAGGTGATGCCCGTGCTGTGTGGGTCAGGGGGCTTTCCCCATGTAAATGGGCAAAAAATACACTTTCCCCATGTGTTCTATCTTGCTTGACCCCTCCTTCCCCAGCCCCAGTCTCTGACCCCAGCACTGGGGAGATTCAAGTGTCAGATTAGCTAAATCCAAGCTATGACCTTGACTCACACACACATCGTAAATTTTAGTTGATTTCAAACTCTGCCTAGGCTGAAGAGCTCAGAGCTAATAAAAGCCCCGGTCCCTAGTATTTCCGAATTTCATAATAAAGATTAAATTAAAGAATGACATTAATATCACCATTTTCTGAGCATCAGCTGTTGTGCCAACAGGACTTTACAATATCTATTTACTCTTCACATAACCCTGAAAATGTGGGTCATATTTCCATTTTACAGATGGCATCTCATACAGACAGGTATCAGAGAGATTAAGTAAACAGCTCAAGGTCACAAAGCTTCAAGTGGCAGAACTGACATTCCAGCCCATGGAATGCCTGCTTCTAAAGCACCCTGGAAAGTGATCTGTGGTCCAGAAACAGATGGGAAACACACACAATAGGAAGCCTGGAGAGGATCCAGCCTGGCTCTTCTGAGTTGTGCAAAATGGGTCTCAGTTTTAGCCATATGTTGTAAGGAATCTAAATGCCTGAGCTTTGGAACGACAGAGAACTGAGATTAAACCCCAGCTCTGCGCTTGGCAGCTGGGCAACCTTGCAGAGGTCTTTAATCCTCTTTGAGCATCCATTTTCTCTTCTGCAAAATGAAAATAATGATATAGAGTCAAGTGGGATTGCAGGGGTGGCAGTCAGCCCAGAGACGCACAGGATGCTGCCCTGACAAGCCTCCGACTAAAAGAGCAGCCTGTCCCTCCTGTGAGTATTAGTTCTGTACGATCTTGTTTTTTTTGGTGTGGGGGTAGTCTAGTATTTCTAACTACCTGAAATAATAATGTGTTTGTTGACTTGTCACCTGTTTTCTCAACAAATCTACACAAGGTTGGGGACCTCATCCATCTCATTTACTGTTAAGCTTCCCTGAGCCAGCCATGGGTGTTCCAATAAAGTAATTTTCCAATAAAATCAATAAAGGACTATTGTTACTGTTGTGATCATTATTATTATAATCCCAGGCTTATGCATCAGTTGGCTGGAGGTTCAACAGAGTCTTGACAACTTCTAAAAGGTCTGATTCTGCTCCAAAAAATCAGTCACCAAGTATGCTCAGATTCTAAAAATTTAAAACGTGTGCTTGGTCATTGTCTTTAAAACATTTTCACACTCTGATAAAATCTGGTAGACTGCTAAATATCCCATCTGACATCTAGAAAATCAAGTAGCTGATTCATATAACAAGTGGGCATCTCTTCTAATCCTGAAAGTTTGGGATGGGGAGAGGTTTATGAGAGATGTGCCTGACTTCCCATTCTGCTTTTTAATGGCTCACACGTTGGCTATGATTTTGAAATGAAAATGTGGCAAGGCACACGAGATCGAGATTCAATTATTACAGCTGCCACACAGCTCAAACACCATCTTCATCTCATGGTCAGCTGATGGAATTGTACAGTTTCTGAATTATAGGTAAGGAAAACAGACATACGGCTTCCAACTCCGGGAAATGTTCTAGAAACTGAGCCACGTAAGTCACGATGGACTGCTCATCTGGTGTGTCAACCATGATGTCTGTTAAGAGAAACACAGGAGTTAGAAGGACATGCAAAACACAGGTTTTATTTTATTTATTTTTACATTAAAATTTTTTTTCCAGCTTTATCAAGGTATAATTGACAAATAAAAATTGTATATATTTAAGGTGTACAACATGATTGTGTGACATACATAGTGCAAAATGATTCTCACAATTGATATAATTCACACATCCATCATCTCACATAGTTACCTTATTTTGACATGCTGAGAAAACTTAAGATCTACTCTTTTAGCATATTTCTAGTAGACAATACAGTGTTATTAACTATAGCCACTATCCTGTATGTTAGACTTGCCAGAACTTATGAAAGTTTGTACGTTTCCCTGCTTTTTCCACTCCACTATCAACCCCCAGCTCCTGGTAACCACCATCATACTCGCTGGTTCTATAAGTTTGACTCTTTTAGGTTCTACATATAAGTGAGATCATGTAGTATTTATTTTTCTGTGTCTGGTCTATTTCAGCATAATGTCCTCCAGGTTCATTCGTGTTGTTACAAATGGCAGAATTTTCTTCTTTTCATGGCTGAATGATATTCATTGTATATACATGGCATTTTCTTTCTCTATTCATCCACTGATGGACACTTAGGTTATTACTGTGCTTTAGCTACTGTGAATAATGCTGCAATGAACACTAGTGTGCTGACATTTCTTCAAGACTGCAATTTCCTTTCCTTTGATTTTGTTTGTTTGTTTTGAGGGTTGTCTGGGGTTTTTTTGGCTGCACTGTGCAGCTTATGGGATTTTAGTCCCCTGACCAGGGATTGAACTCTGGTCCACAGCAGGGGAAGCATCAAGTCTTAACCATTGGACCAGCAGGGAATTCACAAGCTTGTTTCCTTTAAATTTAATTTCCTTTGAATATAGAAGGTTTGCCAATACTTTGGCCACCTGATGCAAACAGCCTACTCACTGGAAAAGGCCCTGATGCTGGGGAAGATTGAGGGGAGGAGGAGAAGGGGGTGACAGAGGAAGAGATGGTTGGATCGTCATGTCCATGACTCAATGGATATGAACTTGGGCAAACTCTGGGAGACAGCGAGGGACAGGGAAGCCTGGCGTGCTGCAGTCAATGGGGTTGCAAAGAGTTGGACATGACTGAGTGACTGAACAACAACAGAGTTTGCTGGATCACACGATTGTCTTTTTTAATTTTTTGAGGGCTCTCCATGCAGTTTTCCATAAGAGCTGAACCAGTTCACATTCCCACAACAAGAACAGAGCTTTCACATGGGATCTTGGGATGCTTGATGGTGAAGGATCTCACAGACCAGGGAGGTTTTTTCTCTTTATTTCACACGTCAGGAAATTTAAGTCCTTTAAGTGAAGGGGGATGATTTGAGCAGTGAAGCCTCACACTTGGCTGATGAGCAGAGGAGCTGGAATGGAGAATCCAAGACTCCTTGCACCCAAGATTCTGTTATTCCCTGCTGTCCGAGTCCCTCCCTGTGAGCGGCCAGTTCACTGCCCATCCCATCGGTGAGTCTGTTGAGCTGAGACCCTTACACACGGCCGGCTAAGCTAAGTCGCTTCAATCGTGTCTGACTCTGTGTGACCCCATAGGCTGCAGCCCACCAGGCTCCCCTGTCCCTGGGATTCTCCAGGCAAGAACACTGGAGTGGGTTGCCATTTCCTTCTCAGGGGATCTTCCTGACCCAGGGATCAAACCCAGGTCTCCTGCATTGCACACGGCCGGAGAGAATCCTAAATAAGCCTGACCTACGTGGAATATGATTTGATAGAGATAGAAAGTGAAAGTGAAAGTGAAGTCGAGTCTGACTCTTTGCGATCCCATGGACTGTAGTCTACCAGGCTTCTCTGTCCATGGGATTTTCCAGGCAAGAGTACTGGAATGGGTTGCCATTCCCTTCTCCAGGGGATCTTCCTGACCCAGGGATCAAACCCAGGTCTCCTGCATTGCAGGCAGACACTTTACCCTCTGAGCCATCAGGGAAGCCCCTTTTGATAGAGATAACCAAGTGCCTTAAAAAGGTGTGGACTTTCTAACTGCATCATTCCACAGATGGGACATGGTCCTGGAGGAAATGATCTGAGATGCACACGGAACTTTATCTTATAAGATGTTCACTGCAGCATTATACACAAGACTATTCCAAAACAACCTCAACATCTACCAGTGGTAAAGAGTTAAGTACACTTTGGTATGCCCACTAGATGGACCATTATGCAGCCAATAAAAACATAATGGAGACATCCCAGCAGCATGCAAAATATTTATGCCACAATTATAATGTTTAGGTTAAAAAAAGGAAAATACACGTTATGTGGTACCCTGGATGGGAGGGGAGTTTGGGAGAGAATGGATACATGTATATGTATGGCTGAGTCCCTTTGCTGTGTGCAGCTGAAACTATCACAATATTATTTGTTAATTATTTGCTAACCAGTACAAAATAAAGGTTTTTTTAAAAAAAAATTTAAAAAAAAAGTAGAAATGCTTGTTTAATACAAAAGAAAGCAGTAGAGGTGGAACATAAAAAAATCAAAATGATATGAGACATCTTGACAATTAAATAGCAAAATGGGTAGTAATGGGAAGGGGCCTGCAGGCTGTGAACTTGGTTGGTAGCTACACAAATGTTCACGTGTGATTATCACAGAATCACCAAAATGCATGTTTGCTTCATGCATTTTTCTACAGGCGGGTTATATTTCACAATAAAAAAAAGTTCTAAAAGCCTTAAAAAAAAAACAAAAAAGGAAGAGACAAAGTCATACATACCCTGAATGATCCCAATTATGTTAAAAAATTGTATTGAGAGATAAGGAAAAACACTGGGGAAATGATGTCAGCGGCAGGAACATAGGAGACATAAAAATGACTTCATTAGATGTTTCTGTATTCTCCAGAATTTCCATGTGGACAGAAGGTGTTACAGGTTAAAAATAAACTATGAAGAAAGAGAAGAGAGAGGACCACAGCTACCTTCTGGCTCCAGGAGCCTGGGGATGTGAAGGGCATCATGAGCGATGCTGAAAGCCTTCTCCAGATTCTCCCGCATGGAGTCTTCCAGCGCCTGCTTCATGTCCACCAGGCTGGGGTCGATGGCCTTGATCACAGCCAGGAAAGCCAGCCCGCTCCGCCAGCTGCCTGCAAAGTCCTGCACCGCCACGCCATACCTGAAGGGAAGCAGCAGCCGCAGGGCAGGTGGGTAAATAGACTCAGGGATGCCTCGCTGGCCTCTGAGTAGGGCCGGGAGCTGCTGACCTGGCAAGGACTAGATGCCCCGGGCCCTGAGTATCAGGACAGCTGCACTGACCCATCCGTGTTTCCATTTCCGGACAAACCGAACAGGAAGGTTATGTAGCACAATGAGACATAACAGGAACTTGAGTTCCCCCTCCCAGATAGATACATAAAGCCTTCATCTAACACATGATTCCTTTTATCAGTGATCTTTGAAATGCAGCAAACACGGGTGTGTCGTGTCATAAAATGGAGCCAGAAAGTTCATGTGCACACCCCGGCTGCCCCTCTGTGCTTCCAGCACTGTGGCCTTGGGCAGATCACGTACCTTCTTAGCCTCAAACCTATAAAACAGAGCTGTCACGGGGAAGTACTAGGTTGAACCTGCCCCTAGCTAATGTCATGATTAGTAGAAATAAAATTATAACTTTAAAAATGACAAGGAGAGGTCATCCTGTATTAATTTCCTTTAGACTCCATCCCTCGAGAGCCCCTCTTCCTGCTGCCAATTTCCCTCCTTGGGGACACTGAACGCTCTTAAAAAGACACAAATATCTTTTTATTTAGATATTTATGGAGATTCATAAGAAGTTGCAAAAGCAGTACAAAGAGCCCTTGGTACGCATCACATCAGAATCAGACACCGACGTGGGTCCAGGGCTACGAGCCACAGATGAGCCAGGGCTATAGCCACGTACTAGGATTTCATCGGTTTCACTGTCACAGGTATGGCAGAAGCACCAGGGCACTTTGTCTCAAGCACCCATTCCTGTGACCTCTACAGTGGTCATACACAGTCTCCCCTGAAATACCCTTCCTCTCCGTTACAGTCACCCTAATTCCCAGCAACAAGCTCACTTTTGATTTATTTTAAAACAACATTTAATGGTTGTTCACATTAATCAACTCTATCATGTTCAACCCCTTAATCAAAACCCCCAAGATCTAACCTCCCTCCCATCTGTTATTTTTCCTGCCACCTTTTATTTCCATATACTGGGAAGATGGGATCTGATGCTAAGTGCTTATGAAGTGCTGGTACTCTGCCTTCACAGAGTTTATTTCATTTAACCCTAACTATCCCATAAGGGGGTGAGTAGTAAGTCACCATCTTATAGGTGCAGCGTAGAGAGGAAACTGACGCACCATGTCTTCCCAATCTGGCAGGGGTTAAACACTAGTCCAAGGATTTGGTTCCAGTTCACCAGTCTCAGTGTTGGGAGGGCCAGATCTGACTCAAATAGGTTGCAGCCTTGATTGCTACTTGCTTTTAAGTAGGTACAGACCCTGAAAGATACCCAGAAGCTTAATAATAAGCATGCTAAGTTGCTTCAGTCGTGTCGGACTCTTTGTGACCCCATGAACTGTAGCCCGCCAGGCTCCTCTGTCCTTGGGATTCTCTATGCATGAATAGTGGAGTGGGCTGCCATGCCCTCCTCCAAGGGATCTTCCTGACCCAGGGATCAAACCAGCATCTCTTATAGTCTTCTGCATTGAAAGGTGGGTTCTTTATCACTAGCACCACCTGGGAAACCCATAATAATAAACATGTCCATGTTACTAGAATCCAAGGGCCAACCCCACTTAGGGATTTAAAGTGGTGAAGGCTCCTTGGATTTCTATCCAAATTCTCTCACCAGATTTCTGCAAACCAAACACTGAGCAAGTACAGTTTTGTGTGCAGACACAGAAAGGACAGAATTCCCCATTCTGAGAGTCTACATGAAGCGCCAGCATGTAATGGACACAGAACTGAATACACGGTGATGCCCCCTTCCTTTGCCCTCCTCCCTCTGCCTGGTAGCAGCACGGGGTGCTGGGGAGCAAGGTGTGGGGCTTACTTCCTCGTTTTCCTCTGCACCCAGGCCAACAGCGTCCTGATGGCTTTCCTCTGGTCCTTCACTGAGATTGCCACGCTCCTCTCTGCGGTGGGTGTGGGTGGGAAGGAGGAGTCTGAGTCTGTGCCCCCTGAGCCAGGTGACAGGCTGGAGGATGGAGAGTTTCTGCTGAGGTTGCCCGTGAGCTCTTTAATCTGGAAGGAAAATGACATTTCAGACCCAGGAGGCAGACCCAGCATGGGTTCTCTTCGACCCCGGCTGGAGGGATCAGCTCACGCAGAACTGATTACTCCTTCCTGAGGGTTGTGTGTCAGTACTCATGATGGCCAGGCTGTTTTGTGTGGCTTGTGGTGCGTGCAAGGATGCTTAGCAGGGAGAATCATCTCTTCCTGGAGTCTGTCTAGCTCTGGGCAGAAGCTGCTGATGAGGGCCTCCTGACCTGGCTCCACGGTGTACATCATTTTTACTCTTGGGAGAGCTATTAAATAGTGAGCCATAATTTTCTCTTTCAAAAGAGGGGGATTTTAGAAGATAAACTGTCAGCTTACTCCCTCCTATTCAGAGAAAAGAACTTGAGCACAACTTGAAGTAACCCCTTCACACTCCAGCCCCAGACCCCGTCCTTCTTCTATAAAATCTGCATTTTCAGACAGATGCTGAGGGTGTGAAGGCTGCAAGGTCTCCCCTATTACATACGCCTCTTCCTAGAGCTGTCTTTGTAGAGGCTTTCTAACCGTCTCTTATGAACACTTGTCATGTTAGGAGAGTAACTCTACCTAGTTCAATTTTTGGCTGGAAGTATTTCCCTGGCTCTTGGGACCCTTTAGAAGAAAACTACTTTTCCAAGTAAATATTTAACTCTTCAAGTCCCAAGAGAAGAACAGAGCTCACATGACTTTTAGAATCACAGGGACTCAAAATCTTTAGCAACCAAGACTCCTCTGGTTCTTTTCTAGGAAAGAGAAAAGGCAAAATCTGTCAGAAACGAAATCTTCACTGTCTCCCGCGATCCGGGCCCCATTCCTGTAGTGGTGGAGATGACTGATGTTATGTTATGGGAAAGAAGTGATTTTACCTGGAAGAAGAGGATTATGTTCCAAATCAGCCCAAGAACCAAAGAGGGGTTGCCATCTGCTATTTCTGCTGCATCAATGCTAACCAGCTTTACCTGGAGAGAAGCAATGTATGAGCTTAAAGATGGGGTCCAATTAGGTTGCAACACATTATTTCCTGATGCCCTTGTGGGTCTGTTCCTCTTTCTCACCTGTGCTGTCTGGTGATGCCACAGGACACCTCTCGGGGACCCCAACATGCAAAAGTGTACATAAGTGTGTCTAATAAGCAGTATATACTACCTCCCATTGTCAGACACTATTCTCGGAGTATTAGCTCTGTTTATTTTCACAACAACCCCACAACACAGATTCTTCTATTATCTCTGTATTTCAGGTGAAGAAATTCCAGAGAGATCAATGGAAAGTGCCCAGGACACACAGCTAGTAAGAGAGACATCTTTTTCCAAGAACAGATGGTCCATGCCCAGGGTGTGTTTGCATGCTACACTAACACCACCAAACTTCCAGATTTAACATGTCTTTGGACAAACACAGAGTACTGACATCAACAATCACGGCCATGATGGCTAAGACAGTTCAGTCCAGTCACTCAGTCGTGTCTGACTCTTTGCGACCCCGTGGACTGCAGAACGCCAAACTTCCCTGTCCATCACCAACTCCCGGAGCTTGCTCAAACTCATGTCCATCGAGTCGGTGATGCCACCCAACCATCTCATCCTCTGTCATCCCCTTCTCCTCCTGCCTTCAATCTTGCCCAGCATCAGGATCTTTTCCAATGAGTCAGTTCTTCACATCAGGTGGCCCAAGTATTGAAGCTTCAGCTTCAGCATCAGTCCGTCCAATGAAGATTCAGGACTGATTTCCTTTGAGATTGACTGGTTGGATCTCCTTGCAGTCCAAGGGACTCTCAAGAGTCTTCTCCAACACCACAGTTCAAAAGCATCAATTCTTTGGCGCTCAGCTTTCTTTATCGTCCAGCTCTGACAGGGAAGTTGGAGTTGGTGATGGACAGGGAAGCCTGGCATGCTGCAGTCCGTGGGGTCGCAAAGAGCTGGACACAACTGCGCGACTAAACTGAACTGGACCAATTCACCCATTTAAAGCACACAATTCCATGGTTTTTTTAGCGTTACCGTAATTTTAGTGCACTTTCATCACCTCAAAAAGAAATCTTGTACCTTTTAACTGTCACCTGTCTAATCTCCCAATTCCTCTCAACCTTGAGCATACACTCATCTGTCTTCTGACTCGAGAGATTTCCCTGTGCCAGACGTACCACAGGAATGTTTTAGAAGAAGTGGTCCTTTTGGTCCAGCATCTTTCATAATGTTTTCAAGTTTCATCCACACTGAGGCTTGTATTAACACTCCATTCTTTCTCATGGTGGAATAATATTCCATTGCACGGGCAGACCATGCTTTATTCATCCCTTTGTCCGTTGCCCCTGTGTTGCTCCCACCTTTGGGCTACTATGAATGATGGTGCTGTGAACTGGGCCATGCCCTTTGGTCACCACCATCTGAACCGCCTCCTAGGTCAGGTCTTTCCCCACAGTATGGGAGGCAGAGCCCGCCTCCCTCTTCAAAAGCCAAAACCGCTTTTCTCCGCACTTGGCAGCCAGGACATGGGCGAGGATGGAGGCTTATCAGCCCAGGCCTTTGAACTTGAATGAGTGACGCCGAGAGTTCCTTCCAGGGGCTGTGGGAGTGGGGGCAGAGGGACAGGGTAGTGGCAGCCATGCCCACATGGGTCCTTGCGTTCAGAGGGGGCGGGGCTCTGCAGTGGTCCTGGGGTTTAGCAGTCTTGGGCTCCATCCCTGATTCCCCAGGCTTTGAAGTCACCCTGTGACTTCTTGGCATCCCTTCAATACATTCCTTTGCTGCTTAAATCAGCCCAGATTAGATCCCCTTATGACCCAGGAAGGCCAAACAAATGGCACTTTGTGACGGCGTTCTACTGTACATGCCGACGCGTCAGGTGAGCTGAGAGCTTTTCACCCAGAGTAACTGACGACACTTAATGCAAAGGAAACTTTGGAAACTGTATCTCTGGGGCCATTCCCTCCCATTTTTGAAGGACACGAAGCAGAGTTCAAAACACACAAAAAAGGCTAATTTAAGTCTGGAAAGTTCTATCAAAGAGGACAGAATTACGTTATTTTCCTCTGGCTCAGTTAGCCCCCTTCCCTTCCTTGCTTCTGCCATATTCTGAGTGTTAAGAACAAGTTTTACACCCTGACATGCTCACTGTACTCTTTTTAAAATTAGAGGGTAATTGCTTTACCACATCGGGATGGTTTCTGCCATACATCAACCTGAATCTGCCATAGGTACACATATGCTCCCTCCCTCTTGAGCCATGCCCCCACCTCCCACCGCATCCCACCCCCCTAGGAGCCACAGAGCACTGGCTCTTCACTGTACTCTTAGCCCCCAAAGTGAAAAGGAAAACCTCAACTAAATTCTGAACGCCTGAGAGCCACTCAGCATTTCCACCCTTCCCACGCCCAGGCATCCACCGGACTTTTCATCCTGATGGAGCTGGAGGGGCGGGTGGGCAAGGAATCAGGGACTGCATCTCGCCTGATGGATTAGCTGTATCTCGACTGACGGAGCTCCGTTAACATTTCAACTTGTTCCATCTGACTGTCTTAGCAGGGGCCCCTTTGCCCGTGTCTCTTGTGACCAGCACTAGACTTCAAATCATGTCTTTTTTTTGGTCTCAGGGAAGGCTCTGTGAACAAGATGTGTTTCAGATACTTACGTTGCTATCTTCCAAAAACTTAAGTGCTTTCGCTATGTTGTTTAACCGAAAAATACGATGGGATGAGGATTTGTACTCGTGCAGCTGTAACACAGAACAGGGCAACACAAGCAGTTAAGCCCAGACAGGCACTCGGGTCCCGGCGGTAACATTGGACGTGCTTGCCTTTTTCTTTACCTTTTTCACATGAATCTCAAGAGAAGGATGGGGCTCACAGCAGAGCCTGCATGGACCACATCCAAACCCATGCACGGGGCCCTGGGACATACAACCATCTCAGGGGTCCCCAAGGGTCGCCGTATTTATGGTTTCTGGGACCAAACTCACTCGAGTTGGTGAGGGAGGGGAACCCGGGGGTTAAACAGGGAGCAGATTTGCCAGATTTCCCTCTCTGAGCCAGCTCCTGGGTTTTGAGACGCCTTCCTCCCCCAGAGACCATCGGTGACATGCTCTCCTCTCTGCGCTGATGCTGTTTGTCAAGGCAGAGAGCGCCAGCCGGGAGCGTCACCCGCAGCTGCTAAATCATCCAGCAAACCCTCCCCGGCGGCCACAGATGTTTCTATTTTCTGGCCAAGGGCTTGGTGGACATGTGTCCCACATCAGAGAGACAGAGGGAGAGAGAGATGGGGACAGAGACAGAAACACAGAGAGACAGAGACACCAGGAAAGAGACAGACACAGAGAGACACAGAGAAACCCAAAGAGGAAGAGAGAAAGGGGCTTGCAGAAGCAAGAACTCTGACAACACTCGTTGCACACACTAGGAGCACCGGCAGAGGAAACTCACCCTGAAACGGAAGCCCACCCCTGCCCCTCTGGGTGAGTGCTTCACACTAACAGGCAAGCCAGTGGGTATCCCTTGCACACGGTGTGAACTGCCAGGTGAGCTCACAGGTGAGGTCTTGGCTGTTCTCAGCTGGACTCCCGGATCAAACACTCCCAACAGAGCCTCCCTTCCCACTGAGGCTATAGCAGCTCCCAATCAGCGCGCAGGCAACAAAGTGGGAGCCTGGGCTGCTGGCAACACAGAACCAGGGACTAGAATATGCTTTTTCAGGAAGCCTTTTGAGGACTATGCTGCCAGCCCACAGTGTCAAGAAACCAAGTACTCTTTCTACCACAGTGGGTCTGCCCTTCATGAGAATTCATTCATGTCACTTGGTACAGCCCCCTTGGGGGTGGCTACTGGAAAAAGAAAGGCAAGAAACAGGTGAGGGGTTGTATAAGACTCCAGCTGCCTTAGAGCTGAGAACTGGAGCTGGAGCTCTTGACTTTAAACCCAGAGTTAAGAGCAAACCCAGAGAGGTCTGCATGGGCTGAAATGTGGTTTGGGCCCTACAGAAACACTTTCATATCAGCCACACTGGGTTACATGGGCCAATCAAACACTGGACTCTAGAGGCCATTTCTCAAAATTGACACCTCTGGTACTCTAACCAGATTTTTGGACCCCCCTCCCCCAAGGAATATCTGGCAGTGCCTGGGGACATTTTTGGTTGTCACACCTGCGGTGCTACTGGTATCCAGTGGATAGAAACTAAGGATGCTGTCACACATCCAGCAATGACCAGGTCAGCCAATGCAGGGGACACGGGTTCATTCCCTGGTCCGGGAGGATTCCACACGCCTCGGAGCAATGTAGTCCACGCACCACAACCGCTGAGCCCATGCTCTAGAACCCCTGAGCTGCAACTCCTGAAGCCGATATGCCCTAGAGCCTGTGCTCCACAGTAAAAGAAGCCACTGCAATCAGAAGCCTGAGTACCGCAACTAGAGAAAGCCTGCGTGTAGCAACGAGGACTCAGTGCAATCCACTAAATAAATAAATTAAAAATGAAGCAGAACGAAATGCCAACAGTGCGGAAGCTGTTAAAACACTGCACAGTGAATCGGGGCGAGAGGACTGACTTGCACAAATCAGACAAGGCAACGTGGAGCGCTTTGGCAAAGATCCAAATTGGAATGAACCTCAAGACCAGCTGGTTCAATTCAGTTTCAGCCATAGTCACAAGAAGGTTCTAGAATTCTGTGTATATAGCTTTAGCCACGGGGTGGGTGAATTTATAGAATCTGGTTGATAAGATGTCTTTCTCGTCCATATTCCTGACTCTTAGCTCTCATTCTAATTAACTGAATGGCTGGCCAGCTAAACACTCCTGATCCAGTTAAAATCTTCAGCTTTGTATTCACAGAAAACATGGGGTATTTCCTTACTTGCTCAGGTATATTTGCTTAGTTATACATGATTATATCAGCCTTAGTCGCTGAGAAAGGAATGTCACCCTCCTAAGGTTCCCATCATAGGAACTTATGGATGGCCAGATATATGTACAGACACAGAGAACTGCATAAAGAACTACGGGCAGTGTTTTCGTTTAATTTTTACCTCTTCCCAACCCTTCTGGAACATACGTACCAGATTCCGCCCAGACAGGACTTCTAACAAAGCCATTAGGATTTTGCCATCTTGTATATCGATGAATAAATCTTTAACTTCTAGAGGTGGGTTGCACTGCGGAAGAGGGGGAAAGAAAGTGGCAGATCAGTGATCTGAAGAAAAAACCTGCAACATCCAGCGCTGCCTACGGGCATCCGAGGAGGTAGTAACCCTCTCTCCCTGGAGATGGCGCTGCATAGGCAGGGGTTGTGCTGGGGAGCCCCCGAGGAGGCTCCGGGTGGAAAAAGCCAGAAGCCCACTGCTTTTCCCCTCTGACCTGGGGAGGTCTGAGGGACACCGCGTCCTGTGCACCCAGAGCTTGTCTAGGTGTGGCCTGGAGTCCGTGGAGCCAGCAGGAGCCTCTTGGCCAGCTGTCCCAGCACAGGGCTTTGCAAACCATGCTCCCCGCACCCTAGGCTTCAGCACAGCAGCTTCAGGGACCCCTACTGGGGGAGGCGGTTCCAAAAGGAGACTAACGCCCTGCATTTCTCTGCCATCAGCTATTATTGGCCTTTATTTAGAGTTCCAGGTAAGAACTCAATGCTTGCAGAAAGGCTTCTGTGACTAAACAAACTTGATAAACATTTTAATGCAGGATGGTTAGGACTCACTGAATCTTGGGGGCCAGGGGCCAGGAACCTGCATTTTTAATTACCATCTCCCTCCTGCCCCACTAGCATGAATGGAGCTCCCCTGGTGGCTTAGTGGTAAAGAATCCACCTGCAATGCAAGAGACGCAGGTTCAATCCCCGGGTTGGGAAGATCCCTGGAGGAGGAAATGGCAACCCACTCCAGTATTCTTGCCTGGGAAATCCCACGGACAGAGGAGTCTGGCGGGCTACAGTCCACGGGGTCATGGAGTGTTGGACACAACTTAGCAACTAAACAACAACAATAACCAGTGTGGATTCTATTTACTTTTTGGTATTGGAATCTTTGGAAGCATTACAACATTTCAGCTGGGTACTCACTCTCTCTGCTTTTGGGTACAAGGAAAGGGGGGTTCCCACTGGAGATGGGATTAATGGGGTGGGGGCAGGGGGTGGCAGGGAACTCTTGGAGCTGTGGCCCAGGCACCCTTTCCTCGGGGAACTCCCACCCTGTGAAAGCCTCGGAGGGCCTGTGTTTTCTTTTTCTATTCAGGAAGGAGGCACTTCCTGGCCTCTTATGCAAGCCCCCCACCCACACCCCTAGGTAGTCAAAACAGGGCAATTCCACCCACAGGCGCACAGAAGAGGGTTCTGCTTCAAGGGCAAGAGCGACTTTGAACCCAGAGGCAAATTATTTTCTTTGCAAACTCCCCACTGCTCCTCAGGAACATTCCACACGGAGCACGAGGGCATCAGGTTACCAAGACTCATAGGGGAACCTTATTCCTGCTAACGCGGGGCAGAAACGGCACAAGACCCAAATAGAAACAGCCCCTGATAGATGGACTCAGAGCATTTCCAGTTACCAGCCCCAACTGTGGCCGAGCCATGCCTTGGAGCTGAACCAGGAGGGCCATTCCCACTGACTGACTGTAAGAGCCCCCAGCCCGGCAGCGGCGAGCGGGGCCTTGGCCGGCAGCCATCTGCGTGATGGCAGGAGGAGAAATTGAACCCACTCCAGTGAAAACACTCCTCGGGGCTCCAGACGTTCCGTGGGCTTCATGAGATTGGTATGGCCAAGTAAACAGCACCCCCAGGGGTTTCTTCATGATCTAACTCCTTCGGTAAATTAAGGATTTTTTCCAGAAGCCAGAGAGTCCGTAAATATTTCTGACAGCCTTCAAATTGCAGCTAAGCCCACTTCCCCGAGGAGTTCCTCGGTTTCCTTTACATGAAAGGTTGTTCTTGAAAGTCTCAAGGTTGGAAACACGGCTGTGAATTTTGCCCTGTGTGTCAGGCATCAGTTTCAAGTGCTGTCTGATTTATCTTCAGAGTGGGTGCTACCCACCTGCCTTGAAACAGGGGCAGAAGCGTGGCCAGAGAGAAAATTCTGGATGTGATCAAGGCTAACAGAGATTCGTTTGGGGGCTGAGTTGGGGCATGAGCATTTGCTCTATTACCCTCCGTGCTTTTCTGTATTTATTTTTTAATTTATAAAAGGGAAGAAAGAAAGAAATACGCCCTGGCTAAGCTCCGTCCACCAGGAGGAATTTCCAGTTACCCTGACACACATCAGGCATTAATTTAGGAGTTCGGGGAACTCAAGTTTTGGGAACGGTTTTCCTTTTTTTCCAAAAATAACACTTCACTTTATGAGCGCTGCCGAAAATGCACCAATAGTCAAAACAACGGGCAAATGATTTATAATGCTTCATCCATGATGTAGCGAGTTTTCACGCTGGAGATTTGAGGAACCTCCTGAGCTGAGTGGAGCCCATTCTACAGGTGGGGAGCAGAAGTGTGGGTGGTCAGGCAGCTACTGGGGAAATATTATAGGCCTAAAGCTCACACTATGTGAATTAGATGTCGGTCAAGAGCACCACTTCCTAAAACGCCACATCTATTTTCTCTGCTTTCTAATCATTTTAGTGATTTTCCGCTATGAACCTTTCTTTGGGGCAAACTCTTAAGAGCAATCAATATTACTCCTGTTCCTTTTAAGAGGAGAAAAAAGAAGAAATGTCACTGAAGAGGAATCCTTGAGTACCACCACCAGCTTTGAAACACTCGAGACTACTGCTTGGATCTATCGGGAGAACCAGATCGTGGAATTTAAGATGCAAAGTGAGTAAAATGAATCCTCATAAATCAGCTTTCTTGTAAAAGAAAAAGAATCCCTCCTTCCTCAGCCCTGGGGCAATTTAGAATGTTCTCCCTCCGGAGGCTAAGCTGGTGGTGAGGAGGGTTTGGATTTCTATGCCTCTGAATGGTTCATTTATCCTTTTCACATCCTGCCCCTCCTCCGCTGCTCATCTTTCTGTCTGGTTCAGATGCTTTTGTTTTAGGGTTTGTGTACCTGAGAGGCTGGCAGACAAAATGCGGTTGGTTGGACGTTGCTTGGCCAGAGAATGTTAGCAAAAAAAAAAGGGGGGCGGGGGGTGGGGCAGGGAGAAGAGGGGTCACCAAAGTGAATATGCAAGGGAAGCCAAAGGAAGAGTTGTGGGATTCAGTTCAGTTGAGTTCAGTTCAGTCACTCAGTCGTGTCCGACTCTTTGGAACCCCACGAATCGCAGCACGCCAGGCCTCCCTGTCCACCACCATCTCCCGGAGTTCACTCAGACTCACGTCCATCGAGTCCGTGATGCCATCCAGCCATCTCATCCTCTGTCGTCCCCTTCTTCTCCTGCCCCTAATCCCTCCCAGCATCAAAGTCTTTTCCAATGAGTCAACTCTTCGCATGAGGTGGCTAAAGTATTGGAGTTTCAGCCTTAGCATCATTCCTTCCAAAGAAATCCCAGGGCTGATCTCCTTCAGAATGGACTGGTTGGATCTCCTTGCAGTCCAAGGGACTTTCAAGAGTCTTCTCCAACACCACAGTTCAAAAGCATCAATTCTTCGGCACTCAGCCTTCTTCACAGTCCAACTCTCACATCCATACAAGACCACTGGAAAAACCATAGCCTTGACTAGACGGACCTTAGTCGGCAAAGTAATATCTCTGCTTTTCAATACGCTGTCTAGGTTGGTCATAACTTTCCTTCCAAGGAGTAAGCGTCTTTTAATTTCATGGCTGCAATCACCATCTGCAGTGATTTTGGAGCCCCCAAAAATAAAGTCTGACACTGTTTCCACTGTTTCTCCATCTATTTCCCATGGAGTGATGGGACCGGATGCCATGATCTTCGTTTTCTGAATGTTGAGCTTTACGCCAACTTTTTCGCTCTCCTCTTTTACTTTCATCAAGAGGCTTTTTAGTTCCTCTTCACTTTCTGCCATAAGGATGGTGTCATCTGCATATCTGAGGTTATTGAGATTTCTCCCGGCAATCTTGATTCCAGCTTGTGTTTCTTCCAGTCCAGCGTTTCTCATGATGTACTCTGCATATAAGTTAAATAAGCAGGGTGACAATATACAGCCTTGACATACTCCTTTTCCTATGTGGAACCACTCTGTTGTTCCATGTCCAGTTGTAACTGTTGCTTCCTGACCTGCATACAGATTTCTCAAGAGGCAGGTTACAGGGACACAATTCAATGTCTCCAGGCTTCTGGAACAGCATGGGGGTGGGAGGTGAGGAAGGCTATCTTGAGGATTAGAGGAGTTGAGTGCCCGATGCACCAAAACGAGCAGATGACACTGTTAATCGTGCTCAACCTTATGTGATGAACCAGGCAATCTGGCTTGGTGAAAAAGTGTCAGGAGTTCTTGCTTAAATCAACCCAAATACCTATACATGGGTCTTAATGAGAGCCTCCCCAACCTCTCCAGACTAGAAGTCAAGATCCCCCTTCAATCCCATGTTTGGGTTATTCAACAATGAATGTTTCCTAACTTCTGCGCATCGATTCCCATTTAAAGATGGACTCTCTCCTTCCCCAGCTAGGCTGATAACCTCACAAGGCCAGAACCTCATGTCTTACGTGTCTTTGTGTTCCAACTGTGCATGCGTGTGTGAGTGCTAAGTTGCTTCAGTCATGTCCAACTCTTTGTGACCCTATGGACTGTAGCCTGCCAGGCTCTGCCAGGCTCCTCTGTCCAAGGGATTGTTCCCAGCACTGAACCTGATTCTCAGCAATGAGAACGCACTCAACAAACGTTTAAATGAATGAATGAAAAACACCAACACAATGAGAACACAGAGCATCCCCTCCCCTCCTCACTGCTCTACTGAACTGTGGACCCAGTTATGGAAGCATCGATCACTTAACAGCCCAAGCGCCTTGCTTACCTTCTCCAGATGGAGATTTATCCATCGAGTAAAAGTCCGCTTCTGCACATTCTCCCTCTCAACTGAAAATAAAGAGATGCCATTAGCTGGGTGAAAAGAAATACGCGCAAAACCCTGCCCTCCTCTTCCCAAGGGGGAGAGTCTACAGAATCTCTGCAGGATGGAGAGCCCGGAAGTCCCACAGGTATGGAAACCTTCCCGGAACGGGGTTGGCAAGGCGTTGGCAGCACGTAGAATCCATTTTCTCCAGCCCAACCTCGAGCACCTTAAACAGGTTAAACACCCACAAATTCAGACACACAGAACAAAATGGTCGGCACAAGCTAACATGAGCGTTGGGGCGTTTGACTCTCCAGCACAAGCGCTGGTGGGAAGATACAAATTTAAAGTACCGGCTGATGGTGCCACACACCTTCCAGGCGGCAGAAATGGGTCAGAAGAGCTGGGATGGAGGAGAGGAGGGGAGGTCAGGGACTAGCAACTTGGAGAGGGCTAGGGGAAGGTGTAGCGGAAAGAATTTGACAGTCCTGGCTTGGACTCTCAGCCTGGTCACCTCCAGCTTTGTGTCCTCGGGCCAGTCGCCTGTCCCCATATCTGATCTTTCCCCTGAAGATAAGGCCAGTTCACCATCAGGCTGCCCTGAGACTGACCTGTGACCCTGCAGGTGAAGCTCGACACAGTTCTTGGCACAGTGGCTGTTCCTTTTTTCTTTGCAGCTATTATTTTTAGAGCCAGGGAATACTTTGCACCCTCCCCTCTCCACTCCTGGGGCAGGGGAGTTCTGCACAGCCCCAGTGAGGTGGGAGGGCACAGACTAGACAGAGATCTCTCCTCCCGGGGGACAGCAACCCCCCCACCATATAGGTTTCAAGGAAAGATCTTTCCTATTCAAGGATTATTACCATCTGTCTGCCCAGAACTAATTGTGTCCTGAACACTTTGTTTCCAATAATCTTTAAATCTGACAACATCACCTTGCAAAGTAGCAACCAGTATCTTAGAGATAAACACCATGGGGCTCAGAGAAATACCCTGACTTGCCTTGGGCATCAGTTGGAGAGAGACAGTGCCAAGCATTTGTCTATCCACCCCTCATCAGTCAGCACCCTAGAAGTGGAAGACCTGGGTTTGAATTCCAACCCTTCCAAAAACTACAACAAAGGCATCTGCAGTGGTGATGATGATGACTGTAAAAAATACTTACTGAGCACTTGCTACATGGCAGGTACCCAACTGTGCACTTTACACAGATTCACTGACTTAATCCTTCCTACAACCCTCTCAGGGAGGGTCTATTATACCTTCAAGGTGGGAAAACCGGGGCACTTGCCCAGCATCAGGCATTAGTAAGGGTATTGCTCCCATTTTACAGATGAAGAAACCAAGGATCAGAGAATGAATAGGCCACAAAATTGGGACTTGAAACTAGAGTCGGTGCTTTTCCCATTCTCTCCCGGGTTCTGTGGCATCAGCCAGCTTGATGCCCCGAGACCTGGAGGAAGTTTCCGTGACCAGCAGTGGTACCTGTGCCTCAGTCTGGGTCTGGGAGCCCCATGGACCGTGTCAGCAGCCCCCGCTGCTGAAGCTGCTACGTCTCTCGGGAAGCTTCCTGGAAACGTCGGAGCCAGATGACTCCTAAATTACTAAGTTCTGGATTTCAACATATTGGAAGAACATATCACATATGCTTAAAACCATTTCACATTTCTTTAGCAATAAGAAAAAGAGAGGCAATTTATCTCCTGGCGGAGAAAAAAAAAGGCTACGGTTTTCTCTAACGACTGTGGTTCTTTTTTTCCTCCAAGCCTCATTATTAGGTAGATAGTGGTGCCCGTAAATCAAATTTTAATATTGTGCCTTTCAATCTTTTTAATTGAAGAGCCAGCAGACAGTAATTATACACATAACTGCTTCTCTCTCTTCTTTTCTGTAAGGGAAGGTCACTGGCTAGCAGGCATGCATCAGGTTGAAAGATCTCCTTCCAGCAAACTGTGTTTTGTGGGTAGAGAGAGGAGGGAGAAAGGAAAAGGAGCTGATGGCAATGAGGCAGGAAGGGCCATGAGTTACAGAGTCTCAGAACTTTCCAGAATACGGGAGAGCTTTCTGCCACTGCAGGTTTTCCCACAGTGTGGGTCTCCCATGGTTTGCGTCTGTCTCGCTGTGGATGAAAATGGGTGGTTTCCGGTTTTTCACTGTGTGGAACAGAGCTGTAGCCAGCACCGGGCACAAGCACCCTGCTATGTGAGTCTCTGTGCACAAACGTGTGAATATATTCCTTATGCTTGATGACTCCAAGTGGAACTGCTGGGTCTTAGTAGTAGGCACATTTAAAAATTTAATAGCTACTTCCAAATGGCCCTCCCAAAAGGCTGCCCCAGTTTATACCTTCACCCCCACCTGTCTTTAAACAAGTTTATGGGGACTGTAAAGTATTTACACACACATTCAAACACTCAGGCTGGTTTCTCCATATGGCTTCAGAGAGAGCAAAGTCTGTCTCCTGAAACAGAAGTGCATTCAGTGAAAGCCTAAGAGAACCAGGCGTAGGCTGTTAGTTTAACTGTGCGGAAGGGTGCAAATGAGGAAGTGGGTGTCTTTTAGTCTATATATACAGCTCATCATTCTGCCCGCCCACCCAGCTATCTGTCCATCCATTCACCCATCCACCCATCAGTTGGTCTGTCCATCCATCCCTCCATCCACCCACCCACCCACCCACCAGGCCAGCCAGCCATCCATCTACTCATCCATCTATTCATCCAGCCAGCCAGCCTCCCAGCTGATACTTATTCAGTGATTACTACTTGCTGGGAACCATGCCCAACCCTGTTGGCAAAATCACAGATGAAGAACTAAGCATTCATGGAATCTGCACTCCAAGAATTACAGCCAAGGAGGAGAGAAAACACGGATGCCGCAAGGCACATAAGCAAGGAAAAATGAATTAGAAATTTCACGGGCTGACGGGTTTGGAGGAGGTAATTTCAGACTCCATGGGGGACTCCTCTGGGGGCCCTAAGAGGATCCCCCATAGAAGTGGGATACAGAGGGGATCCCCAAAAGCAAAGACAGCATTTCAGCCTCACCCCGATCCACAGCCAACCTCTGGGTGGCTTCACTCCAGTTCCAGCAAGGCCCGTGGGTGATGCGGGCACAAATCAAATTTCAGGGCAAAGTGGAGTCACAGGACAGCACGGGGATGACTGAAGACAGCAGGAGACCAAGAAACTCAGCCACAAATAGCGAACGGTCCCAACCCGAAACGGTACGGAGACCATATTTTCTGTACCTGAAACTAGGACACACCACTCGGTACACAGGAGACGGAGTGCGAGCATTGAGCCTGCCCCAGAAGGCCCACCTGAGAGCCACACGCCCTCAGACCATTCGCTGCGTGACCTTGGGCAAGGTCAGAACTTTCCGAGCACCTCTGTCTCAGCTTCCCCTCTGCAGGATGGGGGCAACCGTGCCTCCCTCACTGGACGTGAAGACCAAATGGGGTCTGCCTGCAGGGCGCCCCCAAGAGCTGTTCCAGAAGGGCCGCCACCCTCCCCCCAGCGCATGCCCTCGAGGTATTTCGTCTGGTGTCTGGACACAGAGGTCTGACACCCTTTCAGGGCCTTCTCCATTTCCAAGTACCCACCCCCATCCCATAGGCTTTTTCTCCTCTGGCTTGCCAAGACTCTATAAAATTTATATAGTTTCCATAAATCCAACGGCCCCTTTTTTCCACGGCACCTATCACGTTGTAAAGGTGTAGGAAACCATTTCTCAAGAAGGGTCTGGCCTTCTCGAGGAGTGTTTGTGGGGCCCGGTGTGGGTTTACTGGACAACAACAGAGTCGTAACAGCGCTGTAAAATCGCCATCTCGGTTCTGCCTGGCCGGCCAGGGTGCCCGTGCACAGAGCAGGGCGGAGGGGCAGGGTGGGGCTCCAGAGACAGGGTCGGGAGGGGCGGCTCAGCCTTCTCTCTCAAGCCCACCGTCCCAAATTCCCGGACATGACTTTGCCCCGGCTTTGCCAAGAACAGGCCATTTGAAAACAGGAGGTGTGACATTCCTTCCTTCTCATGGCAGGCTCAGGAGTTGGACGCCACAGAAAGAGGGATGCAGGCTCTGGGAATTAAAACAGACTCATTCACACTTGTGGCCTTCTTGCCGTAGGTCCACATTTCCCCCAAGTCTACTTCCCACACTGTGAGTATTTCCTCTATAACAGTTTGCTCTTCCCTGCCCATGGGAAAGACTTGATGACTTTATCTGTTGAGCAAAATTATATGCCCATTATAAAAAAAATTTTTTTTTTTAATATAGGAAAGCACAGAGAAATAGATCTCAAACCTCTTAAATCTCATTACACCCAGGGACACTATGGATTTTTAATGACCATTCTCTTAGAACTATACACACACACACATACACACATGCTCAGTTAATTCATGTGGGTGCTCTTGTACACAATTGCAAGGTGATCACCTAAAGACTCAGTATTTGTCAAAGCACGGCTCAGGGATCCCTAATATCAAGAGCTTCTGATATCAAGAGCATATGAGAGTCAACATGCTAATTCCTGGACCTGAGCCAAGACCTACTGGGTCACACTCTCTGGGCCTGGGCATCTGAATTGAATCAGCTCGAGGGTGATGACAGGACACAGCTGGAGAACTGGGGCCTTCCTGGGAAGAGACAAGTGACACAATTCCTTGATCATCTTGGGGCAGAGTAGAGACAGCAATGGGACATTTCCTGTGGAGGAGAAGGAGCCGGCATTCTGGAGCCAGGGCCACGGGCACCACCCCAGACTCTCAGATGGAGACGTGCATAAGGCCTCGTGGGCTGGCCCTGGTCGTCAAGTGCAATAAAGTTTACAACAGCAGCAGCAACGAGACTCCTTTCCTGCTTTGTCAAAAATGCTCTTCCTGATGACGCTTTAAGTCGCTAATTTCATACAGCTGCTCTGATGCGCCTGAGAGATAAACTGGAGCTCACCTAGGAGGACCGCAGACCGGAATCCCACACGGGAGGCTGATCCTTTGACTTACGTCAACCCTAACCCTAACCCTAACCCATCCCGAGGGGGCGGCTGGGGACCCTTGTTTCCAGCTTCAGGAGCGCTGCCCGGGCAGGAGGAGGGAGGCGGCTGGGATGGGCGAGCTGTGGCCGCATCTCCAGGAGCTCAAAGCCCTCACCCAGGGCCGGGCACAGCACGTGTGCTGAACAAATGCAGCTGTGGGTATTACTGCTCACCTCTGACAAGCTGCTGAACTCTTCCAAAGTTGAGTTTCTTTTCTGTACAGTAGAGACTATGCCACCACCACTCCCCTTACCCTGACCAAATGAAATGATGATGCCAGTGCGTGCGTGCGTGCGTGCGTGCACGCGCGTGTGTGTGCGTGTGTGCGGGTGCGTGTGTGTGTGTGTGTGTGTGTGCTGGGAACACAGAGGAGCTCAGTGAACAGACTATTCCCTTCACATCATTCATAGCACCCCAGGGACACATACACGGACCCCACAGGCAGCTTTCTACAGAGATGGAGAGATCGCCCTTGTGACAGGTGGGGGCGTTTTTTCCCCAGAGTGGGAAGGTCACTGAGGGCCCTACTCACCCCTCTCTGTCCCGCAGGCTGGGGCAGGCAAGGCAGCTGGAGGCCCTGTGCTTTTCAAGCTTTACTCCTGTTGGGTTGGAGGCCACTGGGCAGGACCCTGGCATGCATCGGCTCCCACATCCCAGGCAGAGGGCCATCTCAGCTCCAGGGGAAGTCACAGCCCCACTGGGTGACAGTCTCGAGGGGTTCTTCTGATGGCAGACAGGTCCAGAAACCTCTTGTCCAACCTCAAATGAGTGACATCCTAAGACACTTTCATTCACTATCCCATTTTGGTCTGAGCTGACTGCCTTCACTGGGTGGGAAACCCACTCTCCTTGCCAAATATCCTTCTTTTTCTCCATGGCTCAGACCCCTTCTCATTCTAAGGAACCATCCCTGCCCACCCTCACGCCCCCACCACCTTGGCGCCCTTCAGTTGTCCCAGTTCTCTCCATCAGCTGGGTATCTTAAACCTGGAATTCGGACACATCCCTCTCTCCCTCAGCTGGACTGCCACAACACTACCCAAGGGCACCTGCTGTCCCACGGACGTCACACAGAAAAGGCAGCTCTCGGGGGCCCCAGCCTGCCCCCCTGCCCAGCAAGGACCCCGGGGAGCCCCCGGCTGCCCCTAGAAGGGGAGCCCCCCGCCAACTGTGGTTTCACTCCTTCCCCCGTCTTTCAACACCTCCCAGAAACACAACCTCATTACATGGCCCCATGCTGGTTCACTTGAGAAATAAAACTCAGAAACAAATTAAACGGCAATTTCTTTTCAAACAGCAGAGGAGCCAGGCTTCAGGAATACCAGGCCAGCAGCCTTCGGTTCCGACTCCTGGGGGCCACGTCCCCCATCGGCTCTGGCGGTGGTAAAGCCAAGGCCTCCATGTGGTTTGCCCCGCCAGCAGTGATTTTGCATTTAATTTCCTTTGTTTTTCCTCCTCCAGTGTTTGTTCTGACCCAGGTCCCTTTTATCGAGACTTTGGTAATAAAATGCAAAACCCTCCTTGGGACCACAGGCCGAGGCAACCTGCAACTCCTACCAAACAGTATGCAGGGGGTGGCCGGCTGAGTGGGTGGGGGCCCCCACACTGTCTCTCTGGCTCCTCCATCACCTTTGTCCGTGGTGCGGCCAGCGATGCTCCGATGGGCATCAGACCCAAGAGCAACTCCTGGCTCCAGCTGGCACAAACCGGTGGTCTCCCCAGTCTGTGCCGGGAGAGACTTCCAATAAAACTGCCAAGCTCATTCGAACCAGGGACTTAAATCCAATTCTCTCACAGGTCCCAGAGGCCACCAATTAACATACCACGTCCTGCCCTGCCATGCCCCTGCTTCTCAGCTGCTCTAAAACACATAACCCAGGGCTCCAAAGAGCTAGGCCCAATTACACACCAAATTAAGTTTTAAGCTATATGTGCGGTATATATATATATATATATATATATATATATATATATATACAGGACTGGTGCCTGTAACTGAAATAAAAAAAAAAATAAACCCACTCTAGCTTTTTCTGTGAGTGATTCTGTCTAACCTCAGTACTCAACCTTGGTCCACCTTGATTTATGATAGATGACGCCAGCCCGTCATAAAAACCAAGCTTGGGAAAAAGGATTTTAACACCCACCCAGATGGGCAGACCAGGTGACAAGACCAAGCCAGGCAGACTGCCCGGACGCATCCAGCTGAAACGGAGACGGAGGTTCAAGTCGTATCCAACACCTTAGATTGTTTACACACTACACACCTATCCAGGAAGCAAAAGCGTTGATGCTTACACCCAACCATGGACAATAAGAATGGAGACCCCATCCTCACGGGCTTCCTTTGCCAGAGCCCACAAAGAAAGCTGGAGAAAGAGAGGGGGGAGGAGGTTAAGGAAGGGGAGAAAGAGGGAACCATATTCTTTGCCCATTCTACGGAGACGGTGATTCCTAGGGACCTGAACTCGCCCTGTGGCTAATATTTCTGCAGCCTCTGCAGCCTCTTCCAAGTGCAGTGAGACACACTCTGCATCCATTACTGAATTCTCACAGCAACCTTGACAGGCAAGTAATGGTGCTTCTGGTGTAGATGCGGAAACTGAGTCTTGGACGAGAGGAAATGACCTGCCCCAGATCTTGGGGGCACAGCTGAGGAAGAGGCTAGCCTGGTGGCATGAGTCAGCACCCTCTCTATGGCACCTCTCTGGTCTGGCAGATCCCCTTCCAAGCAAACATCTTGTTGAAGAATCTTCGGGAAGAATCTGTTTCACACCCGGGTGAGCTCCACAGCAGAATACAGGCTGACCTGGTGCTTTGCTCCCAAACTGAGTTTAATGGGCTCAGTGGCAAAGAATCGGCCTGCAACGCAGGAGCCACAGGAGACTCGGGTTTGATCCCTGGATGATCCCCTGGAGGAGGGCACGGCAACCCACTCCAGTATTCTTGCCTGGAGAATCCCATGGACAGAGAAGCCTGCTGGGCTACAGTCCATAGGGTTGCAAAGAGTCAGACATGATTGAAGCAACTTAGCAATAAGAATTAGTTTAACTTCTTGGGTTCAGCTATTTTTTTAAAAAAGAGATTAAAATACTCATACACATGACCTTGATTTGTATTTTGAAGCACACCTGTCTTTAATAAAGCCCCACATTCACCCTTCAAATGCCAATGTTTTTACATCCATGCAAAGACCAATCATGTGAATTGGCCTCTAGAATTCAGGATGACTCTCTAGAATTAGGGTGACCAGATATCCTGGTTTGCCCTGGACTGAGGGAGATCCGGGGACCCAGGATCAACAGTGCTAAGACTGGGAAAGCTCAAGGCAAACCAGGAGGAGCTGGTCATTCCAGGCAGTAAACATGGTGTTGTGTTTGGACAGCAGGGTGGGAGGGGACAGCTGCTGGAAGGGGCAGAAGGCCCTGGGAGCCACATGGGAGGCAAAGACAGTGTAAAGTAAGGTGATTAACATTTGCTTTAAATGCCAGGGACAGGGGCTTCCCTGGTGGCACAGTGGATAAGAATCTGCTTGCCAATGCACGGGACACGGGTTCAATCCCTGATTGGGAAAGATCCCACATGCACCGGAGCAACTAAGCCTATACTCCACAACTGTAGAGGAGGAAACGGCAGCCCACTCCAGTGTTCTTGCCTGGAGAATCCTGTGGATGGAGGAACCTGGTGGGCTGCTGTCCATAGGGTCACAGAGAGTCGGATATGACTGAAGCGCCTGGGCGTGCATGCATACATTGGAGGAGGAAATGGCAACCCACTCCAGTGTTCTTGCCTGGAGAATCCCAGGGATGGGGGAGACTGGTGGGCTGCTGTCTATGGGATCGCACAGAGTTGGACACGACTGAGCGACTTCTCTTTCACTTTTCACTTTCACGCATTGGAGAAGGAAATGGCAACCCACTCCAGTGTTCTTGCCTGGAGAATCCCAGGGACGGGGGAGCCTGGTGGGCTGCTGTCTATAGGGTAGCACAGAGTCGGACATGACTGAAGCGACTTAGCTACTGAAGCCCACGTGCCCTGGAGCCCATGTTCTGCAGCAGAGAAACCACTGCACGGAGAAGCCTGTGCACCACAACTAGAGAAAAGCCCAGCACCGCCAAAAAAACACGCGAGGGACAGAAGAAACCCTGAAACTCCCATTTACAACTTCACCTGCCAATGAAAACTGATACTGGCGTGAATTTAAATTCCTACCCTGAGCAGAAGAGGTAACACTGGAAACGACAATGGAGAAAGACAAGGGGTGTCAGCTTCTCCCAGAGCTGGAAGTGTCCCCAACACTTCACGTTAATTATTAGCCTGAGAGTCAAGAGGCTGCCAAGGTGACAAATAAGAATGCTTCACACACCACGGGTTCCTTTTTGAAATGCATGTGCTTGAAAACACACAAAAGTTATCTACATATACAAACCATCTAAAGAGTGCAGGCTTGAGTGTGTATACACACACACATACCT
Organism: Oryx dammah; assembly: GCF_014754425.2. Taxonomy (NCBI): domain Eukaryota; kingdom Metazoa; phylum Chordata; class Mammalia; order Artiodactyla; family Bovidae; genus Oryx; species Oryx dammah. The sequence continues at coordinate 9,786,761 of NW_024070200.1, read as the reverse complement.
CAAGGTAATTTGGATCACCCTCAACCTTCTTCAGGGACTTTTAGTTCCCAGGATCACTGGAGGAATTTTGGCATTATATGGTCTCCCTTATGGCACAGCCATGATGGTCCAGCGCTCCAGGACTGCACACTGAGGTCAAGGTCAGATCATTGCTGCTGGGTAGAAACCTTGTGGAGCGGCAAATTCCAGTTCTGTAATCTGACAAACGGCTTCCCTGGTGGCTTGGACAGTAAAGAATCTGCCTGCAATGCGGGAGACCCAGATTCAATTCCTGGGTCAGGAAGATTCCCTGGAGAAGGGAACGGCAGCCCACTCCAGTATTCTTGCCTGGGAAATCCCATGGACAGAGGAGCCTGGCAGGCCACAGTCCATGAGGTTGCAAAGAGTCAGATACAACTGAGCAACTAACATTTTCCCTTTCACTAATCTTACAAAACCCCACTGAGACTAGATTCCTGATGCTCAATCCTGGCTACACAAGACAGTCACCTGGGGATCTGGATGCCTGGGCTCTACTCCAGACTAACTGAATCGGAATCCCTGGGGGTGAGCCCAGGCATCTGCATCTTTAAAGCTCCCAAGGTGATCCTGATGCTGAGCCAAGGCTGAGAACCATTGCTCCCTGCCAGGAGTTGGCAAATTTTTCTTGTCAAGGGCCAGATAGTAAATGTTTTAGACTTTTCAGGCCATATGGTCTTCAGCAACTAGTCAGCTCTGAGGTGGTGCTGGAAACCAGCCAAGGTGACACACAAATGGTCATGGCTGTGTTCCAATAAAACTTTATTTATAAGAACAGCCGATGGGCTGCCACTTGCCAAGCCCTGCTTGAGACTTCACAAGCCTCGGCAAGATTTGCCTGATTTAAGCAGCCATTCTAGACCTTGCTGGTGGCCATACCCCTCATGTGCGTGAGTGCTCAGTAACTCGGTCGTGTCCGACTCTGCGACTGTAGCCCGTCAGGTTCCTCTGTCCATGGGATTTTCCAGGCAAGAATACTGGAGTGGGTGGCCATTTCCTCCTCCAGGGGATCTTCCTGACCCAGGGATCAAACCCACGTCTCCTGTGTCTCCTGGTACTGGCAGGCAGATTCTTTACCACTGAGGCACCTAGGAAGCCCATACCCTTCATGGCCCAACTTTTAAGTCAGTTTTGGGCTTCAGGAGCAAGGAGTTGTTTGCCTTCTGTTTACTGTTAAAATGGCTTTTCTGGTGGCTCAGATTCAGGTAAAGGATCTGCCTGCAAGGTAGGAAATCTGGGTTCAATTCCTGAGTCAGGAAAATCCCCTGGAGAAGAAAATGGCAACCCACTCCAGTATTCTTGCCTGGGAAATCCCATAGAAGAGGAGCCTGGCAGGTTACATTTCATGGAGTCACTAAGAGGGGGACATGACTAAGTGACTAACACTTTTACTTCACTGTCATAAGAAAAAGCAAACAGCAGTGGCAGTGTGGATGGGACAGAAAATGGGTGGGAAATAAAAGCAATTACAAAAAACAAACAAACAAGTATTTGGTCCCTATACATCAGAGAAAGCCACTTGGATTTTCTCCTCCCATCACCAAAACCAACAAGGAAAATCACATGTGAGGCAACCAGACTCTAAAGTCATGCTTGCTCTTTTTTTCCTTCTTTAGCAGCTGGCCTTTTACAAATCAGGTTCTATCACCTTGCCTCTCCCTCCTCATCCCCTGCTAAATATCCATTCTGTCTGAAGAATCCAAGGGAACAAGCATGGAGCAGAAAAACAACTCCACACAATCGTTTTTTTCTTCTTCTTTTGTAAAGTTTAAATGGGAACAGGTTTAAAGAAATCAGTAGGCTTAAACGTTAAAGAAATCAGAGCTACCTGTAGGTAAAATTTCTTAGTAGATTAAATTTTGTCCAAGGTGAACAATCCCCCACCCACCCATTTTCTTAACATCACAAGGAACCCAGAATTATTTTGCCCATCAGCACGTTTGGCAGCCCATGTTCTGCATAGAGAGGCCATTAAATACTAAGAATAGGACTTCCCTAGTGGTCCAGTGGTTAATCCATCTGCAGGGGACACAGGTTCTATCCCTGGTCTGGGAAGATTCTACATGCCAAGGAGCAACCAAGCCCAACCAACCAACCAAGCTCAGTCACAACTACTGAAGCCATGAGCCCCAACTACCGAGCCTGTGCGCCCTAAAGCCCATGCTCTGTAAAAAGAGAAGTCCCGGAAGCGAGAAGCCCGTACATCACAACTAGAGAGTAGCTGCTACTCACCACAGCTAGAAAAAGCGCCTGCAGCAACAAAGGCCCAGGGAGCCCAAAATAAAACAAATAAGTAAAATTTAAAAAAAATACCAAGAGCAGCTTCTCGTTCAATCTTGCCATCGAGGCAGTTATCCAGCATCTACTTGAATGCCTCTCACGACAAGGCACTCAATACCTCTCCAAGATCTGGTTTCCATGATCCCAAAGCTTGTCTTATGGAAAAGGGGAAAATTCAGTGGATACAAGTGAGGAGCTAGAGGATGTCAGGTTTCGATTTGGTGTCAGGAAGCGAGGCCATCAGAGCTCACCAACCATGGGACGGGACAACTAGAGAGGCCAAACACTCCCAGTTCTTCAAATCCTAACCTTTTAGAGAAAAACTAAAAACACACAGATATTCTGAGATTCTGGCCAGGAAGCCCTGGTAAACGTATTTTCAGGGTCTTGGAAAATCTGATGAGATGGAGGAAGGTTTTGCTACCTCGCCTGAAAACTACTGCGATTCCTCCAACCAGATATGCCATAAGGACCAGTCCTTGGCACAGGTTGCTTAGGGGGTGAATTTTTATTTGAAAACGAATTTGTACATTTATGCAGGAGAGGAAAACAGCTAAAAGAGGGGTCACTAAAAGAGGGGCCGTATCCTATCACTAACAGATTTTGAACAGGTTCTTATACAAAGGGGCAGGCACCACAGCAAATATTCAGGGTTTCCTCTTCAATGGGGCGGGTCGAGGGACAGGACTCTCATAACCAGTTCACTTCTCCACTTTTCTGTAGGGAAATTCTTCCTTATGCCATAAAAATCAGGGAGTTAATTTTGGCTCCTTGAGAGTCCCTTGGACTGCTAGGAGATCCAACCAGTCCATCTTAAAGGAAATCAGTCCTGGGTGTTCACTGAAAGGACTGATGCTGAAGCTGAAACTTCAATATTTTGGCCACCTGATGTGAAGAGCTGACTCATTTGAAAAGACACTGATTCTGAGAAAGATTGAAGGCAGGAGGAGAAGGGGATGACCAAGGATGAGGTGGTTAGATGGCATCACCGACTCAATGGACATGAGTTTGGGTGGACTCTGGGAGTTGATGATGGACAGGGAGGCCTGGCTTGCTGCAGTTCATGGTGTCACAAAGAGTCGGACACAACTGAGCGACTGAACTGAACTGAACTGAATTTTGGCTGTGCTGGATCTTTGTTGCTGCACGTCAGCTTTCTCCAGTTATGGTGCATGGGTTCCTCGTTGAGGCGGCTTCTTTTGTTTGCAGAGCATGGGCTTCAGGGCGGGCAGACTTCAGTTGCAGCTTGAGGGCTCTAGAGCTCAGCCCTCATAGTTGTGGTGCACAGGCTTAGCTGCTACATGCCCTGTGGAGTTTTCCCAGACCAGGGATCGAACTCATGTCCCTTGCATTGGCAGGTGGATTCTTAGCCACTGGACCACCAGGGAAGCCCTAATTCTTAAATGTGAAAGCCAAGTTTAACAAATGAATGGAACCGTGGCCTGCATATCTGGATATTAACTTTCCCCTGGGCTTCAATTTCCATGAAAATATTGCAGTTGTCCTCGGTATCTTCAAGGAATTGATTCCAGGACCCCAGTGCATAAGAAAATTCATGGATGCTTAAGTCCCTTATATAAAACACTGCAGAATTTGCAGATAATCTAAACACACCCTCCCATGTACTTTAAATCATCTCTAAATTACCTATAAGACCTAATGTAAATGCTATGCAAATAGTTGCCCCCATGGCAAACTCAAGTTTTGCTTTTTGAAACTTTCTGGAAATTTTTTCAGAATATTTTTTATCTAAATCCACAGATGCAGAACTTGTAGATACTGAGGGCCAGCTGAATTTGATAGATTCTTCTGTTTATAAACTTTTAAACTTTATTTTGTGGCTTGTATAAACTACCTTACATGTTTTTGCTCAAGAAAGCAGAGTATAATAAATGAATGGACAGACACGTGAACGAGTGAATTCATAAGTAAATGGAGTGGTTGCTACATGATTGCTACCTCCTCACCCCAGCCGTGCCTGGTGTATAAGTAGAGATGCTTCTTGAATGAATGAATGAATCAATCCATCAATGGAAAACCCACCTACTAGTCTGCTCATTACCTCTGGCCTCTGAAACTACCAGGCTCATCCTGACACAGCCTGGATCACTCACTTCTCAGCTGTGACCTCTCCAATCTGTTCGTCTAACCTCACCAGTGAGGCTCTAGGAATAAACAGTAGGTCATCTCCTTTTTCGTACCTGCCATTCCTGCTCACAGTATGGCCAGGTTGTTGGCGTAAGCTACAGTCTCCCAGTGGAATCTATGGGATGGAACCAGAAAGCCTGAATAAAGATACCCAGGAGTCAGTATGGGAACCAACTCGGGCGTGTGCTGGCCCAAGGAACTTGTGACCATCCGTCTCTGATGGGACAAGTTACCATGGCTCATCAGTGAGAGTTGGATTCCGATTTCTCCTGGGTTCAGGTATTAAGAGGACCAGCTTGACTGCAAAAGGGCCACCACCTACACACAGTGGTCAAGAGCCACATCTGGCCCAGATTAAGCACCTCCGCACTTAGCTTAAATGAATGGCCAATCAAGATGCTGCATCAAAGAATGTTTTCAAATAAAAACAACGATGACAAAATCCTGCATCTAACTGCCACTCAGGAAGAAAAGGGGCACTCTGCCACGTGACATTGCTGTGTATGAACTCATCTTCCTAACCTTAAAAATTTCTGGTGTCTGCTTTTTATTACTGAAACTGCTACCTTTTCCAGGCTCACTGACCTGTGACCCTAAGGGACAGGTACTGTCATTGTGGAAGACACTCCAGAGTGCTCTGCAGGGCACCCCCTGCTATGAGGATGCCCCTCCCTGGTCGTCAGTCCAGGTGGTAAAGGCAGGAGGACCCTAGAAGCCAACAACACAGCTACTGGATCAGGGTTGGGCCCAGGCTCCTTCTTAGGGACCAGAATGGGTCTGACTGCCATCTGATTGACCCCCTGAATGCAGCAAGTGGCACGGGGGCCAGTCACTGCCGCTTGGACTGGAGAGCTGACAGAGCAATCGAGAAGAAAGAGAGACAGAGATGAGAGATGGGGGGGGTGGGGGATGGAGAGGCAGAAAGCACGCAAAGGAGAGCTCTGGCCTGGCCTGGCCTGTGCCCGAGGCCCTGCTACACACACATTGGCCTCTGGATTCAGTGGGACTCTGCACTTATTTCTTAAAGCAAACGCAGCTTTTTAGCTTAATTAAGTTCTCATGGGTTTCTGTTGATCGCAATGAAAGCATCTCCCTTAATTTCTTCAACAAGCAAACTACAAATTCAAAGAGATGAAGGGAAAACCAGATGAAGCAAAGCTTAAGGGATACCCACTGATCACCGTATGTGGCCTTTATTCAGATCCTGATTCAAATAAATAGCTTTAAAGATAAAATAATTGTATTCTGAAAGTTCAAACACATAACTAAGATAAATTCTTAAAAGATTATAAAAATGCCAAAATTAAGGCAAGAAGAAATTTACAATTTAAATAAACCAACAGATATTAAAGGACTTCCCTGAGAGTCCAGTGCTTAAGACTTCACCTTCCAGTGCAGGGGGTGCAGGTTTAATCTCTGGTCAGGAAGCTAAGATCCCACATGACTAGCAGCCAAAAAACACAAAACAGAAGCAATAGTGTAGCCAGTTCAATAAAGAATTTTAAAATGGTCCACGTCAACAAAAATTTTTTTTAATGTTTAAAAATAAAATCAACAACAACCAGTCCTTAACTCGAACATTCCCAATTCCCACTTTCAGTTCAGTCCAGTCGCTCAGTCGTGTCCGACTCTTTGCAACCGCGTGAACTGCAGCATGCCAGGCCTGCCTATCCATCAACCTACTGCCAGAGTCTACCCAAACCCACGTCCATCAAGTCGGTGATGCCAGCCAACCATCTCATCCTCTGTCATCCCCTTCTCCTCCTGCCCTCAATCTTTCCCAGCATCAGGGTCTTTTTAAACGAGTCAGCTTCAACATCATTCCTTCCAATGAACACCCAGGACTGATCTCCTTTAGAATGGACTGGCTGGATCTCCTTGCAGTCCAAGGGACTCTCAAGAGTCTTCTCCAGCACCACAGTTCAAAAGCATCAATTCTTTGGCACTCAGCCTTCTTTATAGTCCAACTCTCACATCCATACAGGACCACTGGAAAAACCATAGCTTTGACTAGACAGACCTTTGTTGACAAAGTAATGTCTCTGTTTTTTAAAATGCTGTCTAGGTTGGTCATAACTTTTAATTTAAATTTTAATTTCTTTTAATTTCTTTTAATTTCATGGCTGCAGTCACCATCTGCAGTGATTTTGGAGCCCAGAAAAATAAAATCAGCCACTGTGTCCACTGTTTTCCCATCTATTTGCCACGAAGTGATGGGACCAGATGCCATGATCCTAGTTTCCTGAATGTTGAGCTTTAAGCCAACTTTTTCACTCTCCTCTTTCACTTTCATCAAGAGGCTCTTTAGTTCTTCTTCACTTTCTGCCATTAAGGGTGGTGTCATCCGCATATCTGAGGTTGTTGATATTTCTCCCAGCAATCTTGATTCCAGCTTGTGCTTCCTCCAGCCCAGCATTTCTCATGATGTACTCTTCATATAAGTTAAATAAGCAGGATGACAATATACAGCCTTGATGTACTCCTTTTCCTATTTGGAACCAGTCTGTTGTTCCATGTCCAGTTCTAACTGGTGCTTCCTGACTTGCATACAGATTTCTCAAGAGGCAGGTCAGGTGGTCTGATATTCCCATCTCTTTCAGAATTTTCCACAGTTTATTGTGATCCACACAGTCAAAGGCTTTGTTGATGCACTAACTGAGGCAGGGGCAAAACTGGTTAGTAACAGAGCCAGTTTTCACACCCAGGTCTAGCCCCAGAACCTGTGTCCTACCCAGCACACTGGGCACACTGCCTCTGACCTCAACCTTGACCAGGACACCAGCCAGCACCGCCACTCCCAGACTTCACAGTAAACCAGGACAGAACTCATTAGCAGAACTATTCTAAGTCTTTCCAATTTAGGTCACTAATTCCTGCTGCACCATGGGCCACCTTGGCGGTTTCCTCTGCACAGGGATGCCTACTTTCTGAGGCTGTGCTATTAGCAGTTTCATATATTTTATCAGTTTTCCCATGTTAAACCACAGCTTCTGCCAGAGAAGAACCCTATTTTCAAAGCCTAAAACCTATCAAAGAGTTTCCCTGGAGAAGTAAGCCTGGAAGTGGAGACAGCTGGGGAAGGAGACTACGAATATTATTACAAGGTCGTTCTGTATATTTAATTTTTAAAATGATGTGCATAGTTGCAATAGACATTTTAAGCTTTACTTTAAAAAATTTGCTATGCACCCAACTCTGGGGATAGCGCAATCTTTTTTCATATTTTGTCCCTAATATCATTGGAAGAAATGTTTACCAATGTCCTGCCTAACAAAAGAGGGTTCCGTTTATAAAATGAATAGATGCCTATAACAGGGAAAAAAATTAGAAAATACAATAGAAAGAAAAAAAAAGTCATGGATTCAGTTATTCCAAGGCAAGCTTATTTCCTTTTATTCTTCCTCTATGTATTTTTTAATTTTGTTTGCTTGTTTTAACATAATGTTGACCATGTTATATTTACAGTGTGGTATTCTGTGGGGTGGGCACTTGGAGTTTGCCTGCCCAGTATCTTTTCTAACCTTTCCTGAATGTCCGTAGTAGAAGCTGTCATTTTTATTATTACCATTAGGCTTGCTCCTTCTCCATCACTGCGTATTGGCTGTGTTGGGAGAGAGGGCAAAGAGCTTGTCTTTTAGTAAGGATCCAGACAGATACAGTCGAATCTGATGGGTAACTGGCACAGCTCTCTTCATGAGCCTGGATTTTGGTCAGTTGGTAAAGAATCTGTCTGCAATGTGGGAGACCTGGGTTCTATCCCTGGGTTGGGAAGATCCCTTAGAGAAGGGAACGGGAACTCACTCCAGTATTCTGGCCTGGACAGTTCCATGAACTGTATAGTCCATGGGGTCGCAAAGAGCTGGACACGACTGAGCGACTTTCACTCACTTCAGATAGGGTGAAACTTTCTGGCTTTTCCTTGGGAATGCTCTGATAAGGAATATTTACATGAGTCCTGAGATAGAAATCAGGTATGCCTGGATGATCATTTCCCAGTGTCCCTTGCAGTCCAGGAGAGTCATGTGACAGAGCTTGGCCAATGAGGTGGAAGAGAAAGTTAGCAGGTGGGCTTTCCAGGAGTGAGTGCTCTGTAAGAAGGAGCAGAGAGGGCTGGAGTTTACTTTTCCTTTAATCCTCCGGCTTCCAGTCATGAAGCTGTGAAGCTGAAAAACGTAACAGCCACTGCTCAGAGTGACTGAGCAGTGAATAGAAGCAGCTGGTTCCTTGATGCCTCTACTGGGTCCCAGAAATGGCTCCAAGCTGCTTATCTCCAGGCTTCACTGTATGAGATAAATAAATCCTATTTGATGAAATCACTCTCAGTTGGTTTTTTGTTATTTGTAGCTCAGTGCAATCTTAACTGACACAATACACACCCTCTTGTATGATATGATAAATCCAACATAAACTCTTCAACACTTACTCGACTATATCCCTATGGTTGGAGAGTGAGGCTAGTTCCAATTTTGGGGGGCTGCTATAAATATTTCAGTAATAAGCACATCTATGCATAAGCACCTGTGGGTCCTCACATTTCTATAGCACTTTACAACCTGCGAAACTCTTTCACATCCATTCTCTCATGAAGCCAGAGACAAGTGATTCAAGACAGGATGACTCAGGGGCAAGTTACAGGCACCAGAATTCCCATGATGTCTTCTCTCTCCTTTATGTTTCCCTCAGCATCTAAGTTTTATTCAAAGAGCCATCCAACCTCGCTGAACAGTGGCTGCTGAGTCCAAGTGAGAAATGAGAAAGTACAAACTGTGAAGAGCTAGCGGTGAGTTGTCCAGGTTCTAAAATCCTCAGATTAACCCTACTGGAGGTCACCCTGTGAAGCCAGGAAGTCTGTCTCTAACTGCAGAGTGCAAACAACCAATGACCACAACAGATTAAGGCATACAGGTGGCTCAGGAATATTGTATATTGCTTGGGGCCTCTGAACAACACTGAGGGGTGGGACAAAAAACCCAGAGATGATAACCAATGTTTGCATGTCGTGTGGGCTGGAGGAGCAGCAGGTTGGGGGTGGGAGGTGGGCGGGGACTCGGGAGGTATTAGAAAAGGTGGCAAAGACTGTGAGATCTTGAAAAGGCATTAGGAGAGAGCTGGTTCTTAAAAACACAGGAAATCTGCTCCAGGGACCACCTGGAACCATCACCCCCTCTAACCTTGAGCTTTCCTGAGGCACTTTTTATTTCCCATGTGGTACACGCATTTGGCGTCTGCACATAGCCGTCCCACGTGATGGGGGCTGTGGGGGAGGGGGAGGTACTGCAGGGCCAAAGACAACGTCCGTCTTCGTTCTTAGATGACGACCATAAAACCACCACCTGCCATCTTGCATTTGGAAAAAGCTTGGCACCTCTGCCCTTGATGTCAGTTTTGTGGATGAGGTCCAGTCACTCGGGCTGTAAAGTGAATCCCTGTATCCTCACGGACCAGCCCTATAAAATCAGAGGTGCAATAAAAGAGACTCATCTCCCAATCAAGTGGTCTTTGCACTTTTTACAACACATTTGTTCCCTACATATCCAATCCAGAATGTCTTCAACTTTATATAATAGATCTCATTTATTACAGAACAAGGACTTGACACCCTGGCAATAAAATCACAAAGATCCTCTCTTACCCTCGACTGTGAGAACCAGGACCCTACGTGTATTAGGTTCTGGACTCAGCGCTGGCCACCTGTGAGGTGTGAGTGTTGTGAGTGCTAATATCTCCCTTTTACAAATGAGGAAACTGAGGCTCAGAGAGGTGGGGGAACTCTGTGTTCAGGGTCACACAGGAAGGGGGAAAAAGGACTTTTAAATGTCTTAAGCTAATGCGCTCTGATTTCTAGAGTAAGGGGTGTCACAGAGAAAATTGCTGGCTCTTTGTTGGGGAAGGGTCGCCTCCTCCCTCCAATCGCTTCTTTCATAAAAGGAGCAGTTGGAACTCTTCCGGGCCTGGTGGTTTTCCGAGACATTCCTTTCGTTTTGCTTATTCTCAAAAGCTGCAGGCCACGTTATAAATGCAGGTCCAAGGACTGGGGCCAGACCGCGGGGTCTTCACGCAGAGAAGAGTTTCTACTCTCGGCCCCTGCCGAGGGGAAGGATTAGCAGGCAAAGTCCAACTTGATTGAAAAATAACTTCCCTCCCGGCCACTTTATGGCTTTGCGCCCCTTCCTCTCAGCTCTGGCTGAGTCTGGCCCCAAGACCGCTGGACTCAGGGTGGTCCTTCCTTCTCCAAGGGACCGGAAATTACTAAAGGAGCACCGGAGGGCTGCTGAGCAGACCACATGAAGTCGGGCAGCAACTTACTCATGTTTTTTTAAAAAAAAAGTTTACAGACTAAGGCAGTGAACATGCAGGGCCCGAGGCATTCTGGTTTCACCATGTACCAGCTCTGCACTGCTGAGCAAGGTGCCCCTCCCCTCACGGGTCCCATCTGCAAAGTAGGGGCCAGTCCCCAACACCGTGGGTTTGGCATGAGGAAGCAGTGAGAGCAGGCATTTACAGAATACTTAGAACTTGACACATGGCAGTAACACAGACGGTAACAGCCCAGCCCTGGGACAGGGTGAGCCCTTTTACATCCATCAGGTCAGCCAAAGCCTGACAAAGGCAGCTTCCCTGGCGGCTCAGATCGTAAAGCCTCCGCCTGCAGTTTAGGAGACCTGGGTTCGATCTCTGAGTCGGGAAGATCCCCTGGAGAAGGAAATGGCAACCCACTGCAGTATTCTTGCCTGGAGAATCCCATGGACAGAGGAGCCTGGCGGGCTATGGTCACGGGGTCCCAAAGAGTCGGACACGACTGAGCAACTTTCACTAGAACTCGACAGGTGGCTGTGACATCAGATGGGACAGCCCAGCCCTGGGACAGGGTGAGCACGTCTACATCCATCCGGTCAGTCAAAGCCAGTTCCTGCCATCACTTCTGAGAAGCATAGAAATCTGGCTTTGGCCAAAGACAGGTCTGGCCTTTGCCCTTGGCTTCTGGGAGGTGACCTGTGCCATTCAGCGGGAGTGTCTTTGTTTAGGCTGGGGCTGACCAAGCCAGAGAGACCACTAGTGTGGCCTGGGATGGGGGCTGTGGGTCAGACAGTTTCAGTGGGCCTGGAGACTGAGTGCAACCACGTGGGCCATCCATCAGTCTATCAATCAATTGATCATGCCGATGAACCAAGGCCCAATAAAAACTCCAGGCACTGAAGCTGCCACGAGCTCCCCTAGTGGGTGACGTCTGTGTGTATGGCTCACACCAGCGCCAGGAGGGGATGTGGGTGGAAACACTTTCATGGGAACTCTGTGTCTTTCTAAGACATGATCAAACCTGAGGGTGGTCTGAGAACCCCTCCAACTTGCAGTTAGTGACAGAAATAAGGGTGCTCTCCAGGCAACTTCCCCAATACCACCTCTCCTGAGTTTCATGTCCTCTGGGAACTCCAACCACCCAAACTGGAAACAACGAAGTGTAGGGCGTTTCAGATACAATCTCACGGGCACCTCAGTTTCCACATCTGTAAAGAACCCAGGCTTCAACTCCATGGCCCGAGCCCTCTGCACTGGGCCACCATACCTCTCAGGGGCAGAGGTCAGCGTGGGGATGAGCCAGGCCTACCTTCAGAAGGAGGTCCTACACATATGGAAAATGCCAGTTTCTACACTATATTTTTTTTTTATAATCACTACTATAAATGTGGATCAAGTCTCACCTACATGCTGGGAGACGTAGGACAGTATCACCTGACTTGCCTGGTCAAGTCATGATCGCGATTCTGTTACCACAGCTGCCCAGGCCCAGGCTCTGATGGACAGGACCCAGATGGCAATGAAGGAGCCTGGGATCTGCACACAGAACATCCCCACTGCAGGCTGACGCTCTCACAGGGGCAGATTTGAGAACTGCTGTCGAGACAGAGAGGACTTGGAGTCCTGCCTCTGGCAGCACTGCCACTGGGCAGGTCTCAAGTTCTGGGTCTCAGTTTTTCCATCTACACAGTGGGGATGATGGTCACAGCTATCCTTTCCCACTTGTGGAACAGCCGTGAGGATGCCATGCTTGGACAGCCCTGGCGCTGAGACCCAGGAATCACAGCCACCCCCAGAGAAGAGCAGCCTATAGCACACACCGTGCAGCGAGACAGACGGTTCTGCTACAGGGCTTGCTACAAACACAACGCAGTGCCAGTGCAGGGGACAATCTGAGCACAATCGGAATTCTGCATTTGCTGATGCATAATTTTGTCTTTGAGAAATGCTGGATGTATAGAGAAAGCTACAACCAGTTCATTGGAGCCAAATAGAGCCACGTACGACTACACAACACACACACACGTTCTTGTGTGCATACTTCAAACATCTACCAGCTCCCTTGGGCCACCAAGCATGTCATGAGCCACACCGATCACCACTAACGCTACAACTTGCGATGGGCTGACTTGGGTCCCCCCACAAAATTCATATATTGAAGTCCTAATCCCCCCATAACTCCAAATGTGACCATATTTGAAGATGGGGTCCTTCAAGAGGTGATTAAATTAGAAGGAGGCCAGAAGGGGGGACCCTGATCCAATCTGACTGGTGTGCTAAGAACAGGAGGTTTGGACACCCAGAGACAAGGGGAGCGCGTGCACAGGGCGAGGCCCTGTGAGGACCCGGGGAGAAGACAGCCATCCGAGCAGCAGGAGGAAGAGGCCTCACCGGACGCCCAATCTGCTGGCATCTTGACCTCAGACTTCCGGCCTCCAGATCCGTGAGAAACAAATCCCTGTTGTTTATAAGTCTCCCAGCCTCTGGCATTTTGCTCCAGCAGCCCAGACTTTCCAAGACATGCCTCTAGTCCTATTTTCCCTCATTTCTAGTTTCCTATTAGTTGGAGACTTTTAGGAGTACTTATGTATTTTAGTGGTTTTTCTGGTGTATCTTTTAAAAAATTAATTTTTACTGGAGTATATTCGCTTTACAATGTTGCGTTACTTTCTACTGTACAGCAAAATAGACAACTAATGGGAACCTATTGTGCAGCACAGAGAACTCTTCCCAATGCACTGTGGTGATCTAAATGGGAAGAAAGCCCAAAACAGAGGGGATGAATGTATATTATGGCCGATTCTTTCAGTGTTTTTTTAAACTAAAGTATATTTGATTACCAATGTTGTGTTATTTTCTGCCATACAGCAAAGTGACTCAGTTATACATATATATACATTCTTTTTTTATATTATTTTCCATTATGGTTTATCTCAGGATATTGAATATAGTTCCCTGTGCTATGCATTAGGACATTGTTGTTCAGGAGTACATATGTTATAGCAGAATTGATTATACTATTCTCTGCACTTCACCTAAATGACTTATTTTAACCTCAAGTCTTTTAATCCCATGAGGCAAGTAAGTAAGTAAGTGAAAGTAGCTCAATCATGTCCAGCTGTTTGCGACCCCATGGATTATACAAGTCCATGGAGTTCTCTAGGCCAAAATACTGGAGTGGGTAGCCTTTCCCTTCTCCAGGGGATCTTCCCAAACCAGGGATCAAACCCAGGTCTCGCACTGCAGGCAGATTCTTTACCAGCTGAGCCACAGGGAAGCCTGAGGCAAAGAGGCAAACTACAACTATCCCCATTTTACAAATGAGAAAACTGAGGCACAGAGAGGGTAAATAAGTTGCCTTCAGTCACACAGCTGACAAGTGGGCAGAACTGCAACCTGGGCCCTGGAGGTCAGGCTCCAGAGCCCAGGTTCTGGACCAAGGGACGTACAGTGGTTACACCGATGGACTTCAGGGGAGCGAGGCCCCCAGACCTTCCTTCCCGCAGGCACCCTCCACTGAGTCCCCGCCACCCACTTCTCCACACCGGTCAGGAAGGTCCTCATGGAGCTCCCCCACCATATTAAACCAAATCCGACTGACAAAAGAGCATAACCTCGTTCATGAGTCCTTAGTGGGAAGGAGCTCTCTCCTAGTGTGGTCAGCCACAGTGAATCTCGCCTGAGGAAATGGCAACCAGGGTCTTTGTGATTCAACAGAGTACTGCCGGGCTTCATGCTTAGAAAACATTTTCTTGATGAGTTCAGTGACTCCCTGGGAAAGCCCTAGAGCACACCTCACCTGCCTGCTCCCAGGCAGGCATGTGGCATATGGTGGCATGTACCCAGTGAGGACCCAACACCTCTCTTCCCATCCATCTTATTTAAATGTCACTCACTCACGACACTGAAATGACCAGCTGGCTCCTGGCTAGACGTTCCATCACGTATTCATTTCAGAATGAAACTGAACAACGCACTGGACGCATAACGGGCATCTGTGTCGACAGGAGGGAAAACAGATGGGGCTTGGCCAGCACCCCACCGAGCACGCAGGCACAGGAAAAGCTCAATGCCAGCAGAAGGGCTCTCGTGCTGGAGGCAGCATCCACTCAGAAACTTCCCAAGTAGGAGTGGAGCTGAAGCAGGAACTTGGAGGTCCAAGGTCAGCAGAAAGAGAAGGGGGAGGAGGGGCCTTCCCTGCAGGAGGACGGAGAAGACTAGAGCCTGACTCATAACAGAGGGTAGGTTCTGAGACCCGTCAGCCCCCAGCTCCTTGGCGGGGGGAAGCAGGGCAAAAACGGAGACGGCGGGCTTCCCTGGTGGCTCAGTGGTGGAGAACCCGCCTGCCAGTGCAGGAGACACAGATTCCATCCCTGGTCCGAGAAGATCCCACGTGCAGCAGAGCAACTAAGCCTGTGCACCTCAACTACTGAGCTTGTGCTCTAGAGCCCGGGAACAGCAACTATGGAGCCCCCGCTGCTGCAACTAGAGAAAAGCCTGCACAGCAAGGAAGACCCAGCACAGCCAATAAAAACAAAGAAAATTATTTTACAAAGTGGGGGGAGGGCTTGTGGAGAGAGCCATGAATGCCACCCAAGGGGTTCCTTTGGACCAAACACACAACAAGGCCATTATTCCTGTGGGTTTCCTTGAATTAGAACATGCGCTTTTTCATCCTGGGTTGAAGGATGCCAATTAGAATCTGAGAAGTAAACCAAGGCAGAGGCAAGAGGAAAATGGATGATTTATACTTTGCTCACCCAATGAAACAATTGTCGGGGACCTGCTGCCAGCTGTGTCTAGACGAGGAGCTGTTCGTTACCGCTTTTATTCGCTTTTCCCTATCTTACTCAAGTAATAGATTCTAAGTCATTCTCTTGGTTGCAAAGGATGCCAGCTGTAAATAAGGCATCCATTCATTGACAAAGACTCAGCAGGAGCCACTGAAAATGTTTTGCTAATAGAGTAACTATGTGCTTAAGTGTTTAAAATATTGGAACACACCTCATTAATTCAAATTACTCTCTTCCAATTCACTGGCATTACTTCATGGGCGGGTGAGGGAGAAAAGAGCTAACATTTCTGGAGTCGGGCAGTCGGCTGAGCCCTCACCATCATCTTGTTTAATTTTCTCAACGATGGTGCCTTCAAACTGTCTTTCGGAGACTGCCCTCTCGCTCCCCCTGCCCCTGCCACACGGCTATAAGGGCTGTGGAGCCACCTTGTTCTGACCCTCTCTGGTCACAGTTTTTGAGCTGGCCAAAGGGCTTGTCAGTTCAGTTCAGTTCAGTCGTTCAGTCGTGTCCGACTCTTTGTGACCCTGTGGACTGCAGCACGCCAGGCCTCCCTGTCCATCACCAGCTCCTGGAGTTGACTCAGACTCATGTCCACTGAGTCGGTGATGCGATCCAACTATCTCATCCTCTGTCGTCCCTTTTCCTCCCGCCTTCAACCTTCCTCAGCATCAGGGTCTTTTCCAATGAGTCAGTTCTTCGTATCAGGTGGCCAAAGTACTGGAGTTTCAACTTCAACATCAGTCCTTCCAATAAACATTCAGGACTGATTTCCTTTAGGATGGACTGGTTGGATCTCCTTGCAGTCCAAGGGACTCTCAAGAGTCTTCTCCAACACCACAGTTCAAAAGCATCAATTCTTCGGTGCTCAGCAAACAAACTCTTTGGCCAACAGATGGGCTTAGAGGCCGCGGGAGCCCAGCTGAGCCCCGGAGCTACTTCCCTGGGGACTCTGGACTTCGGGCTACAGAGCACACTGGGGCTGTTGCCCCCATGACTGAAGCGGTGAGGTGTGAACTTTGGGGGATTGAGGAGACGTCCCAAGATGGTGGAGGAACAGGACAGGGAGACCACTTTATTCCCCACAAACACATCAAAAGACCATCTGCCCATGGAACAACTCCCAGAGAACAACTTCTGAAGGCCGGCGGAGGACCCCAGACCTCCAGAAAGGCAAACCAATCTCCTCAAAAGGGCGCAGGGCAAAGGATAAAGACGAAAAGGGGGACAAAGGATTTTGGGACGGGGACCTGTCGTGGGGTGGGAGTCGTGAAGGAGAAGTTTCCACACAACAGGAAACCCTCTCACAGGTGGGATAAGGGGGAGCTTAGGAACCCCAGAGGGAAGCATAAAAAAGCAAAACTGAGAAAATTCACCACAGCGACTGCACCAAATGGCAATTACCAGCCAAGGAGTGGCTAACATGCTCATATCCTCCTGCAGCCAGCTGGGGCTGGGTGCAGAAGTTCAGGGTGCATGGGTTAGGCCTCAGGGAACGGATCAGAGTTGAATGCCATAAACTTGGGGGCTCGTGGAGAGCACGTTTCCCACTCAGTGGAGAAATCTGGTCTAGAGCAGAAGAGAGACTTAGTCAAAACGCAGAGAATAACGAAACAGTTGGTGGCGTTCAAGTCCTGGATTCCCTTCCTGGGGCTCAGCGTCCCCCCGACCCCCCTGCCGGCGGCATGTTTGATTCCTCTTTCTTGAAATGCAAAAGCAGTTTCCCTCCGTTTTGTGCACACATTCATTCCAGTTAGGCTTCTGTCACTTGCCACCAACAGTCCTAACAGGCAGGTCTTATCATCACTAACTCACCAACAAAGAAGTGAGGCTTGGACGCATACAAGAGTTTCAGAACTAGAATCTGGCCCCCAAATCACTTCCTGTTTTCCATGTACCTGCGGGTATATGCAGTACAAAGAACAGACTCCATGCCTGACGCTTCCTGTTGAAATGTGGGTGACCCCCAGAGTTAGGATATAAAGGCATCATCGGGGGCTGGGGAGGTTCTATTCTGCTCCATCCTTTCCCCCACCCCACCCTTAGCCACTCCTACAAACCCAGAAGACAGGCTTCTCCCAGAAGACTGCTGTTGGGTGTCCTCTGATCCAGCAAGCGCTTCGCCTCTGGCAGATACTGGTTTCTCCCTTAGCTCCACCAGAGAGCTGTGTGGTCAAGGGTGATTTGCCAAACTTCTCTGGGACGGGCTGAATTGTGTTCCCTCGGAAATTTGTGTGTTGAAGTTCCAACCCCTCAGAAGATTGAAGTTGACTGTATTTAGAGATGGGGTCTTTATAATTAAGTTAAAATGAGGTCACTAGGGTGGGTCCAAACCCAAGAGGACTGGGGTCCTTACACACACACGGGGAAGACCACGTGAAGACACAGCGAGAAGACAGCCGTCCACACCCAAGGAGCAGATCCCACCCTCAGGGATCTCAGGAGGAACCAACCCTGATCTTGGATTTGGCCTCCAGAGCGGTGAGCAAATACGTTTCTGCTGTTAAAGCACCAATCGGTGGTACTCTGTTAGGCAGCACTAACAAACTAAGAGACGCTCTGAGATCCATCCTTCCCACCTGTGCAATGACTAAGTAATACCGGTGGGCCTGGCGTGTGGGGCGTGTCGTGGTAAGAATTATAAAGCCGGCACACACGGCAGTCGTGCCGCGGGCGTGCCTTCAACTGTAGCTGTGTCTCCTGTTCTAACAGTCATGCTGCCCACCAAGAGCTGCAGAAGATCCTCCCTCCTTTGCTAGAACTCCAAAGAAGCCTGGGGTTTCCTTGACAACCATGTTCCGACAGGAGGAGCCACGTTCCCATCTTTCCTGAACGGAAGGCTCTAAGATGAAGGGCTGGGGGGAAAGCCAGCCTGGTCTCTACGTCTGTGGGATAAGGAAGATTCTGGGGATGGGCTCATGCCCAGAGAAGAGGGAAGGAAGCGTGCACGGTTCACTGGATGCCCGCAAAGAGTCTCCTGTGGAGGGAAGGCGTGATGTCAAGCCTGGCATGGGGCATGCCCGTGCGGCTGATCTTGACAAGTGCTGACGGGAGCCTCTGGCCAAGGGACCTGGAATGAAGACCCGAGAGACAAAACAGACAGTGCTGGGAGGAAACACGTCTGGGCAGACAGGGAGCATGTGGGGCCTGGCCCCAAGCACCAGGTAACAGAGTATCTCATGTGTGCACGCGTGTGTGTATGTGCGTGTATGTGGTGTGTGGGGAAGGTGTGTGTAGTATGTCTGTGTTTGTGCATGGTGTGCGGGTGTGGTGTAGGGGCACGTGTGTTTGTATGGGAGTACGGTGTGTGTAAGGGGTGTGTGGTGTATAAAAGCATTCAGTGTGGTACGTGTGGGGTGTGTGTGTACAGGTGTGCGCGGGGTATGTGATATGTGTGGGTGTTTGTGTAGAGCATGTGTGATTATATAGGATGTGGGTGGTGTGTAGTGTGGGGGAGGGGTCGTGTGTGTGTGGTGTGCAGGTATGTGATGTGGGCTGTGTGTGCGCAACACGTGTGGCGTGTGTGGCGAGGGCATGCCACGTGCGCGTGTTTTGTGTGTCTGGTGTGTAGTACATGTGGTGTGCCTGTGTGTATGTGTGCAGTGTGTGCGGTATGCTGGCTGGGTGCAGGTGGTGTAGGGTGTGAGATGTGTGTGGATGCTTGTGTACAGTGTGTGTGTTGCATATGATGTGTGTGTAGTATGTGTGCGGGGTGGTCACGTGTTTGGGTGGTGTGTGCAGTATGCATGTATTTGTGTGTATGCTTTATGTGTTAATAGTACATGTAGGGGTCTGTGTGGTGTGTGTCTGTGAGTGTATATGTATGTGTGTGTACGCATGTGTCTATG
>NW_024070200.1:9718197-9767367 GCF_014754425.2 Oryx dammah | reverse complement strand
TGTGTCTGTGAGTGTGTATGCATGTGTGTGTCTGTGGTGTGTGTGTCTGTGTGTATGCATGAGTGTGTGTCTGGTGTGTCTGTGAGTGTGTCTGCATCTGTGTGTCTATGGTGTGTGTGTGTGTCTGTGGTGGGTGTGTGTGCAGGTGTGTTCAGGGGTCGCTGCTGGACCCAGAAGCACAGACACAGGCCCATGGGGCTGGGAAAGGAGCTGGACCCAGAGAGCTCCTCCTGGGGCAGGATGGAGAGAGGTGCCCCTGTGGGGCTGTGACGCAGGCCCAGGCTGGGAGCTTGGACACTGGGTGTCCCCCGGTTGCCTGCACCCGGGCTTGACTTCAGAGCGGGGAGGGAGCGCAGTGTGGGCCAGCCCGGGGGCTGCCCGAGCGTGTCCTTCACAGGACCTGGGAGCCCGCCCTACGCCCACCTCTGCCAGGACACTCCGGGGTTTCAAGAACCATCTGGGAGGAAGCGAGAGGGCAGGGCCGCGGTTCCCAAGGAGCTGCTGGGAGCGGACAGAAAGGCACAGTCTTGACCTGCTCGAAGACCTGGTTTAGGCCCCGCTGGTGGGGCTGCGGGAGGAGCTGACGGGGCTGCGGGAGGAGCTGACGTGTCTGCGTGAGGAGCTGACGGGGCTGCGTCTCGCCCTCCTGCGCCTGAGCTCCCTGAGGGCCCCGGCACTGACCCAGAGGACAGGGCCTCCGTCCTCTGACCCACTGACCAGCACAGGGCAGACACCTGTTCCAAATTACGTGTGTGTGCTGCTGAGAGAATGGAGGATGGAAAGCGTCACATTTAACCACAACCCCCTGAGTGCTTGACCTCCCAGTGGCCCTTCCTAATGCAGGACTCCTCAGCGTGCAGACCCAAGGCCGCAGGGGCCTGGCCCACCCACCTGTCCCCTCCTCTCCTCTCTCTCTCTCTCTCCCCTCGCTGCCCCCTAACAGGCCTGCTCACCTGCCTCTGGGCCTTTGCACATATGGTTTTTGCACTGCCTGGAACACCCTTCCTGCCCTCCTCCATCCACTCGTCAAATTCCCCTGGCCCGCCCTGCCCACCCTAGAATGGGGGGAGCCTCGTCTCTGCTCCCCACGACTGCAGCACCCGGGCCTCTGTGTCCTGTGACTCTCTCATCACTACTGCCTCCCATGGGTGCCTGGCATTCAGTGTGCACATCACTCCTTCCTTCCTTCAGCCAACCTTGCATTTATTTGTCCATAAAAATCCAACATGCAAATCAAACTAATCAATCAAATATTTGCAGGAAGAATCAAACACACAGTACTAGGAGTAGAGTCCAGAGAGTTGTACCAGACGCGGTGCCAGCTTTTAAGGAGTTCAGGCCGCTGTCACTCAGTAAGATAAACGTGGGGAAGTGACTAACATCTTGCAGTCGATGTCACATGTCAAATCCACAGTAAATGTAATACATATTGTGGGGCAAGATGGGGTTGGAAAAGGATCTCTGGAGGCTGGAGAGACCATGGGAGGCTTCCTGGAAGAGACGCCTGCATTAGATCTTGAGTGATGACGTGATTAGGCTTATTCCAAAGGCAAGATAGTTGATTCTTATTATTCACAGTAGTTCCATTCTAGAAAGTCACCACCAACACTGAATTAGCAAAAGGGGAATTACTCCTCCTATGGGAAACATGAGTTTGGGTTCCTACTCATGGACACATTTTTTGTCAACTGATCAACAGATACCTTGTTTTATGTGTGTTTCTGTCTAAAGACCCTATAGTTAATATATATCATTGACTCATTAACATTGAACTCCAGGCCAATAGCACTGTAACTCAAGCCTGAACAAACCTTATCTAATGTATGTACTTTCTCTGTAGGGCACATCACAGCCTTCTTGAACTTTAGTACTGTGTGCAGGGGCCATTTTAAATAGCGAGATTACCGAGAAAAGGCAGAAAAATGCTAAAAGCATGGCACTAACAAGACCCCCAAAGAAGGCAATGGCACCCCACTCCAGTGCTCTTGCCTGGAAAATCCCATGGATGGCGGAGCCTGGTAGGCTGCAGTCCATGGGGTCGCCAAGAGTCGGACACGATTGAGTGACTTCACTTTCACTTTTCACTTTCATGCATTGGAGAAGGAAATGGCAACCCACTCCAGTGTTCTTGCCTGGAGAATCCCAGGGATGGCGGAGCCTGGTGGGCTGCCGTCTCTGGGGTCGCACAGAGTCGGGCACGACTGAAGCAACTTAGCAGCAGCAGCAGCAGCAACAAGACCTCGAAAGAACACTTGTGGACAGTAAGAAGCGTGAAACAAGAAGACAGCCATCACTTTGTTCCGTCTCAGCTGGAACTTGTGAGTTAGATACTCAGATCTTCTGTCACTCTGTACATGTCTGCAAATGACTGTGTAAGAACTGATTTGGGGATTACAAATAACATGCGCGATCAGGTGAGCTGCAAATACGGAATCCGCGGATAATGAGCGCGGACTGTACTTAACAACATCCCCTTTCACTGTGGACCACTGCATCATCTGTTACTCTCTAAAGTCTGAGAGTCACCAGGGTCTTGAGGCCTGTGCAATGGGACACCGCAAAGTACATCATTGCTGTTGGGCAGGGTGGCTCTCCCACCCCTGGCCATCCAAGGCTGATGGCAGATATGCTGGCTCCTCCACCCCCCAGGGGACATGACCTATAGCCCATCTCCCACCCACAGCAAGAACCTGGAAGCCATCAGCGTCCCCTCACTGCTTGGGCCTCTGAAAGCAACCATCAGCTGCGTTCTGATAGGCAATGAATCCTGACAACTTGCAAGAAGCTCCCTCTCTCAGATGCCTTCCCTGGGAACTCCTCCTCCAAGCCGTAGCTCAGCTCAGGGCCCAGGAGAGGATGGCAGGCACTGGGGCGGGGCCAGCGTCTGCATCTGCATTCCCGGTCATCCTGGGAAATCAAGTTGAACTCTCCATGTGTCTCCCCACCTCGAGTGGGGCGCCAGCCATCGAGTGTCATCACCTGTTCAAAAGCATTAAAGCCACTCTCAGAGCCAACTCTGGGGGCTCTGTTGATCATTTTCTCAGGGTCTGTATCAGCCCTGTGGTTGACCCAGTTTTCAGCCTGGCTACCAAACATCTATCTAACCTTTCCCCAGCTGTTCTGCTCACTGGATGGGCCACCCTATCTCCCTTCACAAAAGACAAATATATTCCGGTGATCGTAGGACAGCTCAGCAAGCTATGACCTGAAAAATGATCTAGAACAAGCAGAGAATCGGCCAAGAGACATCCACTTGGCATTTATTACATGGCTCGTAAAAATAGAAAAAGGTCTCTCAAGCTCTTGCTGTGTGCCAGGCAGGCCCTGTGCTACAGGTTTTAGAGAGATGATCTATCCAACCTCGCTAGGTTCCAGGTAGGGGCTGTTTTCTAGATTTTCTCATCATTTTCTGGAGGAGGAAGTCAGAATTAGGAAGTCAGGGGATGTGACCCAGGCCACATGGCTGGTCCTTCTGGGAGGTGGGATGCAGACCTAGGGTTCATCTCCACAGTCATCTTGTGGGGCTGTCATGAGAACTGAATGAGCGAGTGTCTGGGAAGAGTGAAGACAAATGGCTGGCACAGCAGACACCCAGTAAGAAGACTGTCACCCTCACCGGTACAGCCTTAGACTCTCCAAGTCCAGACTGAATAGCACCACCCTTAAAGGGGCCTTCTGAAAAGAAACCTGTTACTTACCGAGCTCCAGCCAGGCAGGGGCAGCTTTGTGCTTGATATACTTGCACCTTACTTAATTGATCCTTTTCCCCAGCCTGGTGCCCAATGGTGGGCAGACTGTGAGCTGGGAGGCCAGACCTGGCGGGCTCCACCCCTCACTAAGCAGCTGTACAGCCTTGGGCCAGCCCCCTAAATACTCTGTCTTTAAACCTGGGGAGAATCATGAATCCACCATCCTCAGTTAAAGAAGTGGTTCAATAAGTGGCCAGTATTTTTACAAGATCACAGAGGTTCAAAGAGGTTACAGTTGCATTCTTAGAATATTCAGGAGGCAAGATTCACAACCAAGGTTCCCAGTGTCAATGTACTTTGGCAGGTCAGCTCACAACCTCTGTGAGCACGTTTGTAATAAAGCTGGTGTGATGGTTAATTTTATATGTCAACTTGACTGGGCCATGTACCCAGATATTTAGTCAAACATCATTCTGGATGTTTCTGTGAAGGCTTGCTTTTTGGGAATGAGTTAAATCAATAGACTTTGAGTAAAACAGATTGCCCTCCATAAGGTAGGTGGGCCTCACCCAATCAGTTGAAGGCTGGGCTAGAACAGAAACTGACCTCCCCTGAGTAAGAAGGGATTCTGCCAACAGATGGCCTTTGGACTTGAGCCGTGACTCTTCTGCATGTCTCCAGCCTGATGGAGATTTTGGACTTGCCAGCCTCCATAAGCACATGAGCCAATTCCTTGAAATAAATCTGTGTATTCACATGGGATTCCCACGTGGTGCTAGAGGTGAAGAACCCAGGCACCAATGCAGGAGGCATAACAGACAGGTTTGATCCCTGGGTCAGGAAGAAATCCCTTGAAGAAAGGCATGGCAACCCACTCCAGTATTTTTGCCTGGAGAATCCCATGGAGAGAGGAGCCTGGGGGCTACAGTCCATGGGGTCACAAAGAGTCAGACACGACTGAAGTGACAGCAACCTGTGGGTTCTGTTTCTCTAGAGGACCCTCACTAAAACACACTGGGCTGAGCTGTGGCCCCTGCGAGTGTGGGTAAGAGGAGAAAGTCACTACCTGCAAATCAGACCACCTGCCTGCAGCCATCTGCCACTGCTCCTACCATCTCAGTTTCTCATTTTTTGCTTCCAGTGAATCATATGTCAAGCAGCTGGCTGGGATCTAAAGGAACAAGGCATTCTTTTCATGCTCAGACACAACCCTGTGGAATACTGGCCTTCCAGTAGCCTGAAGCAGATAGAGGGAAGGAGGGCCTCCCAGTGACATTCTCCAGCCTTGAGGAAAAAGAACATTCTGGCTGAATGAACTTAAGTTTGAATATAATCAGATTCT
Source organism: Oryx dammah (assembly GCF_014754425.2). NCBI lineage: Eukaryota > Metazoa > Chordata > Mammalia > Artiodactyla > Bovidae > Oryx > Oryx dammah. The sequence continues at coordinate 9,762,336 of NW_024070200.1, read as the reverse complement.
CTCTATAGCAACAGTCTCACAACACAATTCTCTCGGCAGCTGCAAGCCATCTTCCAGTGAAACCCAGCTCACAGGCAGGCCAGAGAAGAAGCCGCCATCAGGGCCTGAGACAGCAGGACCGTGTGGGATGGAGGGTCAGAGCTACTCCTTGGCTTCGGACCTGAATGAAGTGGAGGAAGTGAGCAGCGCTACTGTCTTTTGATTTGGAGGTTCACAGGTGTTCGTATAAACATATGCTTCCCCAATTCCCAGATCTCCTGAAAGGTGATCAGATGGCCTGACCCACGGCAGAACTGATAGGTCTTCATCCCAGCCTGTGATTCGTGATAAAGCCTATAGTGCTTTGTGTTCATACGGTGCCTTTTAACTCAGCGCACAGTCTGTACTCATGGCCCCACCGGACAATGACGTAGCCTCTTGACTCCTAGGCTCCCCTCCGGCAGCCCTAAGCCCAGCTGCCTGCCCACCAAGGTTCAGGCTCCTGCTCCAAAGTGTGAAGACACTCCTGGGAGGTGTCTGCATCCTCCGACCCCTGCATCTAGCTGGGGTCATGTGAAGAGGTCTAGTCAATGGATGGGGTGGAAGTGTGCATGGCACTTTCTGGCTTGGTCTTCCACCCTGTCATGTACTCCTACCCCAGCTCTCCCATCCCATCTACTGGCTGGAGGGCTGTATGACTTGGCATGAGTGAGAAATTAACTTCTGCTACATGAAACCACTGTGATGCATGGGCTGATCTGTCAGAGCAGCTCACATTCTCCTAACACAGGTTCCTATTCCATAAGAAGAAAACAAAACCTAAGGAGGAAGAAAACAAAACCTAAGGCAGGGTCAAACAGGCAGCTGGGAAGGCCAAAGCCCAGGACTCAGGCCGTCAGTCGGGACCCTCCCTCAACAAAGTACCACATCTCTTTGCCAAACCACGGTCCAGTCAAATGCTATCTTTACTGACTGTCTCCCTATCATTGACACCTAACTCAGTGTTTCCCAGGTAAGTCAATGAAAAATAATTACTTCCCCCTTATACTTGCCAAATCATTACTTTTTTTTTCAAGACACAATTTATATTCCTATTTAAAGTACAGGTCTGTGGGTTTTAGTATGTGTGCAGAGTTGTGTAAATATCGCCACAATCTAATTTCAGAACACTTGCTTCAAAAGAAATCCCATACTCATTAGAATGGTAATGAGTGGTAAAGAATCCACCTGCCAGTACAGGAGATGTAAGCTCAATCCCCGGGTCAGGAAGAGTCTCTAGAGAAGGAAATGGCAACCCACTCCAGTATTCTTGCCTGGAAATCCTATGGACAGAGGAGGCTAGCATACTACATTCCATGGGGTTGCAAAAGAGTTGGACAAAACTTAGCAACTAAACAACTACTACTGCTAAACTCCCCACCTTCCTCTCCAGCCTCAGGCAAACTTTAATCTACTTTCTACCTCCCTTAATTGGAGACATTTCATATAAATGGAGTCTTATATTATGTGGCTTATATTTGTGACTTATAAGACTTAGCAAGTCTTATATTTGTGACTTGCTTCTTTTGCTTAGTATAATGTTTTTGAGGTTCATTCATGTTACAGCATGAATCAGGGCTTCATTCCTTTTTACTGCTGAATAATATTCCATAGTACAGATATACACCATTTCGTTTATCCATTCCACATTGATGGACAGTTGGGTTGTTTCCAGTTTTTGAATAATTCTGCAATGCTGCTATGAACACTATGTACAAGTTTCTGTGTGGATGGATGTCTTCATTTATCTTGGATATACAGCTATGAGTGGAATTGCTGGATTATATAGTAACTGATATTTTGAGGGATTGCCAGATGCTTTCTAAAGCAGCTGCACCATCCCCTACATTCCCACAGCAGCGTATGAAGGTTCTAGTTTTTCCACATTCTTGTCAACACTTGTTATTGTCTGTCTTACTGGTTTAAGCCATCTAGTGCTTGTGAAGTGGTATTTTACTGTGCTTTTTATTTCATTTCCCTAGGGACTAATGATGTCTATTCCAATTCTTTGCCCATTTTCAATTGGGTTGTTTGTCATTTTACCATGAAGATACAAGTGTATATTTTGATGCAAGTCCCTTATCAGATATGTTGTTGCTGTTGTTTAGTTGCTAAATTGTGTCTGACTCTTTTGAGACCCTGTGGAGTGTAGCCCACCAGGCTACTCTGTCTACGGGATTTCCCAGGCAAGAATACTGGAGTGGGTTGCCATCTCCTCCTCCAGGGGATCTTCCCAACACAGGGTTTGAACCCACATCTCCTGCATTGGGAGGCAATTTCTTTACCGCTGAGCCTTGGCTCATTACTAAATAAATAAGAGTCCACAAACTACAAGAGCATTCAAGAAAGGCTCCAGAAAGCTCAGTGGTGTTTGGGATGGATCAGTAACAATCACACACTCGGTGCATCTGTACACTCACGGCTGCATCCAGGGAATTTAATGATTTTGACTATCAGCCTGGGACAGGATGGATAACTGTGAGTAGACATTTGACCTGCAGTTCTACAAACACTGCCTATGCTCTCACCTACCTGGTCTCCATTCTGACTACACACCTTAGGTCAACAATAATACCCATAGCTACAAAGCTCTGTTCGCCAGAGCCAGCCTGACAATCAGTGACTGCGTAGCCCTTTCAAAGGCTTTCTACGGAGCCATCTTCCATCCAGTCCAGCCTGCACTCAAGGCTCTCACTCTGAACCCAGCTCAGCTGACCAATCTTGAACCTTTCCCCTACTTTGGTTGATAAACAAAAAACAGATTCTTTGCCCATGTGGTTCGAGAGTTGTTTTACTTCTTTTCCTCTCTGTGTGTGTTTGTGGCAGAGAAAGACAAGGAAGAGTTTGGCCCTGTTATCTTCCTAGGTTCATGACCTGGGCTCTGGCTTGGCGATCGGCTTCACTCCATCCATGACTGCAGTCTTTCTATTTCCCAGTTGTGATCATTTCTCATCCCCGCATCTGCAGTGGAGTCCCCGCCCCCTGCTTTTGGCTCGAGCTTGCTTCCTCCTGGAAATGCTTAGCTCTCAGAGCTCTGTACACCCCCAGTCCCCTCTCCCTCCTCTGGTCTTTTCCTCCCCATTGCTCTGCTTGGAAACACCTGTTTTTTTTTTTCTCTCCTCCCTGCCCGCCCATCAGACCCACACTGCACTAACCACACCTTTTAAGCTTCCCAAGGCTACGTGGCATCTTGGACACTGAAATCAGCCGGTATTTTAATTGCCACCCCTGCCCATGCTTGGCAGGCATGGACCGTGATTAGCTGTCATCATGCCATCACATGGTCAGCAAACATACCCCCTGGGGAGCTGCCTGCATTTCTGTTCGGCAGCGGCTGCCACATGCCATTTCCTGTTGGTTCCTGGACAGCAGGGCACGTGGCCCTGGTCACTGGTTAGGAGGGAAGCGTGTCCTGAGCCCCAGGGAGCTGGTCCCAGCATGCTGCCTCGGAAGGACGCCTCCAAACCTGTGACTCCTGGTGGGGGAGCTCCTGACTGGGTGTGTCTCTCAATATTTTTATAAGAGAGTCACTTATTCATTCAACAAACAATTACTGACCCCTCCTATGGGCCAGACAGCGCTCCAGGCCCTGGAGAAATGGCATACGTGGGTATCTTGCAAATGATGCCAACAAAAGCCCCAGACGCATGACACCTGCAAGTCTGATATGGAGAGGTTAACAACCAAGGGAATAAATACAAAAAAATGCCTAGTCCATTAGCAGGGTATAAGGGCCAAAGAGAAAAATAAAGCACAAAAGAGAAAGGGAGAAGGAGTCTGTGAGTGAAATAGGTGAAGAGTGGTGGTATTTTAATTCTTCCAATTAAAATTTCAATCAGCAGTCCTCACTCTGGCACAATTCTGACCCCAGGGGACACTTGGCAATTCCTAGGTTTTGATCATCACAACTAGGGGGAGGGTGCCACAGGCATCTGGCAGGCAGAGACCAGGGGGGCTGTTGCACAGCACGGCCCCTCATGACATAGAGCGATCCGTTCCAAGATATCCCTAGTGCTGAGTTCCAGAAACCCTGGCTAGGGAAGGCTTACCAAAAAAAGGTGACATCTCAGTTCAGACCTGAGGGCAACAGAGGGCAGCAAATGTATATATCACACACACACCCGCACGCATACGCCACATTGGTGCACACGGATTCTGACAGAGGTTGGGCGTGTAGTATCTTTTCGGTGAGATCCATCACTGCTATCCCTGTATCAAGGTCAGGACCACAGACACCTGGGGGATGTTGAGGACACAGGGAAATAAAGGCAGGACTAAGAAGGCGCTTGTTGAGGGAGGTGGAAGGACGGATGGTAGCAGAGGGAAGCGGTGCGGCAAATGCCAGGGAGCTTGCACCAGGGGCTGGGCTGTGGCTGGAGGGGCAGGGAAGGTGGTCAGCGGGGCTGGAGTGGACTGACCCCTCTAAACCCTTCCAGAATGGCCAAATCTCACAGAGACCCAGATGCAGAGAACAAACCTACAGATAATAAAGCGGGAAAGGGAGGAGTGGGATGAACTGGGAGGCTGGAACTGACAGATATACTCTCCTAGGTAGAAAACAGATAACCAATGAGGACGTGCTCTACAGCACAGGGAACTCTCAATGCTCTTAGTGACCTAAATGGGAAGGAAATCCAGAGGGGATGTTGGAACATGCATAGCTGATTCACTTTGCTATATGGTAGAAACTAACACAACGGGGTAAAGCATCTACTCCAATAACAATAATAATAATAATGAAAAGGATTCTCCCATCTCTGCCTTAAAGCACCTCTAATTAGAAGAGACCTGGAAGACAGAGCAACCAGGTGCAGCGGGAGCCCCTGTTTGGATCCCAACTTGAACACCAATGGCAGAAAGCAAGACCAAAGCCACGCATGGAGACAATTAGGGAAATCTCAGTGCTGGTGGTATTCGACGGTGTTAAAAGGATTTTGTTTGACTTGTCAGGTGTGATGATGTTGCCATTGCTACGGTTTAAAAATGTTTCTTCTGGAGTTCTCGACTAAAACATCTGTGGATAAAATGATCTGAGGTCTGGAATTTGCTTCAAAACAATCAGGGCCGGTGGGGGAGGAGGGCTCGGGGCACAGGGTGACACACGGGAGGTCGCAGGTGGATTAGTGCTGAAGCTAAAGGGCAAAGGGTGCACTTCCTATTCTTTCTACTTTGGTGAATGCTTGAAATACTCTATAATCACATTTTTTTAATTAATAGGAATTAAAATATATGGTGGGCTTCCCAGGTGGTGCCAGTGGTAAAGAAACTGCCTGCCAATTCAGGAGACGTAAGAGACTTAAGGGAAAAGGTTTGGGGAATCAATTTCATCATCCCCTCCCGGTCGGCAGACGTGGGTGTGGGAGTCTATCCTGGGGTCCTGAACTGGTGCTTCCTGGCGCCGTGAGCACAGGGAAAGAAGGGAGGGTCTCATCATGTGCCCCTGCTGCCGGGACCCCCTTCACTAATTTCCTGGATGAGTGAGGCCTTAATAAGAGGCTGGTGTTTTGGATAGACCATCTCAAGGTACTCTCAGAACAGTGGAGCTTGTATGTGCCAAGAAGCCTTTGCCAAGGACCCACTCCCAGTCCCAGGCCACCAAGAGCATCTTACAGATGGGGACCTGGTCCAGGCCAAAGATGAAGAATCAAGCTTAGATGTCAGACTTCTGATTAACTGACACGCTGGAGACGCAAACAAGTGAAGACCGGAAGTCTTAGATGCGAGTTCATGTCCCACCTGCAACCTCACTGAATCAATTCAAAGAACAGCATTTAGAGAGGTCATCAGGACAAAGCTATCCCAGGTCACACAAGTCCTAGATAACCAAAGCTTAGCTTCTGATGATCTGAACTTCTCTTGGTGGAAATTTTGGTTAGCCCAATAATTTTCCTTCTGGTGTTTCAAATAGAAAGTAGCAGTCACTTTGGTTCAGCAGTTCAGGGCAATGCTTAGAGATTAGTTGGGCTAGTCAAGAACAGAAGAGAAACAGGAAACGAAAACATGAAATGGAAAGATGAGTGTAAAGCAAAGAGAATCAGGTGGGGGTCAGGGACTCCCGCAAATCCAGACTAATCAATCAATGAGGAATCTTTCATTCATTCAACAAACCATGAATATTAACTCTGTGCCCGGCACTGTGTTAGACACAAGAACTCACAGGATGAAACCTCAGCATCCCCGCCCTCCAGGAGTTTATGGTCTAAAAAGCAAGGAAGTCCAAGCTACCATCTCTGGCAGCAGTAAGCTCATTCCCTTGACTGGGGGAAAATCAAGGAAGGTTCCCAGAGGAGGTGATGTCTGGAGAAGCTAAGCTTTAAAGGCTACATAGGTGCTCTCCCAGACAGTGCTCTGGGTCAGTCTGAAATTGCCAGTATCAGGAGACTTCTGGATGCAGCAATCTCTTGGCCTTGCAAAGGCAAAGCAGTCTCTCTGCTGAGAGATGCTCCATTAGGCCCCAGGGAAATCTGGCAGGTATTTCATGCTCACAAACAAGTAAACTACTACACAGAACCAGAATTAAGTCTATACTGGGAAACGCTTCTGAGACTTCTTGGAATCTGCTATGATGGCATATGTTGGCTTGAAATTAAGATGGCCCTATTCAAAGCCATTCTTAGCTGAAATCTTCCTATCTGGACACCGGGAGGCAGGTTTTAGAAATTGTGACTTTCAACCATCGACAATGGTTTGTGACAACACGATGTTTTCTTGCACAGAGATGGGCTACTCCAACACTGAGAGATGGAAGTAGAGAGGGGAGCAGGTGTGGGTATGTTTTTCCATCCCTTGATCCACCAGAGAACTCTCCACTTTTGTCTGTGATGGGCCACACCCTCTGGACGTGGTTGTGTGTCTCTGGTCAAGGGTAATAATTTTCCTCAGAGCCGCAGCTGCATGAGGAGGTGAGAATATGTGAATTGGGTTCTGAAGGATGAATAGGAGTTCACCAGGCACAGTAGCCAGAGAAGAGAATGACCAGGGGACAGTGTGTACAAAACACCTGAGCAGTTTGGTTTTGCAGGAGCAGAGGATGGGCAGAAGGCAAGTGCCAGATGTTGAATGGTCTTCGTTGCACTAAGATCTGGATTTCAACACAACTATGGGAGATGGCCAAATCAGATTTAAGAACATCACTCTGGCGGCCTATGGAGAGGAGGATGGGATGGGAAGCAAGAACAAGTCAAGAAGGCATTTAGGAAGTTGTCTCAGTCCAGGCCCAAGTGATGGGAGCTTGGACAAGAGCAGGAACTGGTCACACTACTTTAAGCGGCTTCTCAGGCCGCGTCTCCCCGGCCATTGCACTTTGCTTCCAAGACCTTCCCGGAATCCCAGTCTCCGCCTTAGCCAGTCCTTGCACCTCCCCTCCGACACTCCTCTCCTGCGAATCTGCAGAAGCAGTGAGAAGTGATTCTGATGAGCTGACTGTGCAAACCAGCACAGTCTTGTGGATCTGAGCATCACATCTGTGTCTACAGGAATAAATAAAAACCTCTCTGCTCACGTCGGTCCCCTGCCCACAAACCCTGGGTCTGATAGCAGCGTCTCTCCTAGCTCAGCCCTGTGGTCAGTCTCCACTGAAGCCCAGTGCCTCACACAAACCAGAGGGCTGGGTGTGCGGGGCCTGCCTCAACCTGCCCGGCCTTCTCAGCACAGGTCTGGGGCCCAGAGAATCTCAGGGGAGCCAGGTGAATCAGCCGGCAGTAACTGGATCCATAATTTCCAATGATTCCAAGAGTGAGAGGAGGGTCTGTGACTTTCCCTTCCCGGAGTGCCGGGGTTGCCGACCCTGCCGGGCCTCATGCCCAGGGTCTCTGATACAGCAGCCTGGGGTGGGGCCTGATAATCAGCATTTCTAATCCATCCCCAGGTGATGATGAAGCTGGCGCCCAGAAATCACACTTTAAGAACCTCTGCTCCAAGAGCTTAGCAGGTAAGATTTCCATAAACCAAACCTTCAACAAGACTCAGGCACCCGAGAAGTTCTGGGATTCTGGGTCTTTGGTGGGATCCCACAGCCACCACTTAAGACCAAAACCACCCATTCTCTTCTATCTCCACATCCTCCTGTGTTTTGAGGGGACAGAGGGGTTCCTGGCCAGCTCTCTGCAGTTTCCCTTCTCAATCAACCCCAAAATAATTAGTGAACATCAAGATTCTGTGTGCATGCTTAAATGCCACTTACCAGTTTACAAAAGCATTTCCTGACCATTAGCTGGTGGGTCCTTTCAGTGTGTCTGACTCAAGGCAGGTTTGATGCCAATTTTGCAGCTCATAAAACAGCCTCAGGAAGGTAGTGACTAGCCTAAGATCTCACAGCCGAAGAACAGAGGGGCCTGGGAGAGGTCTCTGGCCTCGGCCTCTAAACCCTGTAGGATTTCAACATCACCATAGCAGCATCCCCGCAAAAGTCCTGTATTCAAAGGCCTCACTCACACCAGATCCCCAACTTGGAGAGGACTAACCTGGGCAGCTACAGCCCAGAGTGGCCACAGGTATGACCTGGCCAGTCGTGGCGGCAAGGGAGTCCATGGAGGGCCCTGAATGAAGGCTGGGGATCAGAGGAGGCATCTCGAAAGAGGTAAGATAAAGGGAAGTTAGGCAGAATGACACGGCAGGGCTGCAAAGAACAGTGCTCCAGCAGAGGGAATAGGAGATGCAAAGGATGAGAGGCAAGAGAGAGCGACTGAAACTCGAGCAGCCGGAGCACCGGTTCTCCCAGGTGACTAAGGGCGAGGTCGAAGGGACAGGTGGATTCTGTGCTTGGGGCTCTCACGAGGAACACGATGGAGTCTGGGCTCATCTTATCCATCACGGGCAGCAGCGTGAGTGAGTACTCTTTTGAAAGCAGTTTGGATGCCTCTACAAAAATGAAACATGTCAAACCTTTCAATTTAGCAAGTCCACCTCTGAGTATAATCCAGAACAAGTGCTAAAGTCCACCAAAAGGCATGCCCAAGACATGTTCTTAATCATAGTATTCGTAGAAGCCCCACAACAGAAACAATCTAACTGTCCATCCACAAGAAAAAAGGGAAACGGTGCTGCTTTAACACAAAGAGATATTATACAGACGTGAAGAACGAATGACTGCTCCCTTCAACCTGAATGCGTCTCACCGACACAGATCAAGCACAAGTCACAACGCATGTGCACACAGAATGAAGGCTACATGATTCCATTTATATAAAGTTCAAGAACAAGGACTGCTCATCATGGTGAAAGGAATCAGAACAGAAGTTACTGCTGGAGCTGGTATTTACAGGGAAGGGGCACAGGGGGGAAGCTCCTGGGGTTCTACAAGTTCCTTTCTGTGATTCTGAGGAGTAGTTGCATAGATGGTGCACTTGTTAAAATTCACCAATTTGTAAGCTGAAAAGTTGGGCTTCCCAAGTGGCAAGGTGGTAAAGCATCCGCCTGCTGAAGCAGAAGACACAAGAGACACAGGTTCAATCCCTGGGTCGGGAAGATCCCCCGGAGGAGGAAATGGCAACCCATTCCAGTATTCTTGCCTGGGAAATTCCACATACAGAGGAGCCTGGTGGGCTACAGTCCATGGAGTCGCAAAAGAGTCAGACACAATTGAGCAACTGAGTACACACAAGCTGAAGATTTGGGCAATCTGTACATCATATTGTATATATATTACACTCAATAAAAGAAACCTATTGAGTGATATTCTTACTGTATCTATATTACACCTTGATTTTTTTCCCATACCAATAGGAGAAATTACAGAGAGAATGGCACAAAGTTAAAATCAGAGGGATGGATTTCTGCAGCGGTCAGACCCACGTATGGTTATTTAGAATCCTGACATGCAACCCTTGGCGTTTCCCAGGTGGCTCAGTGGTAAAGAATCTGCCTGTCAAGCAGGAGACATGGGTTCAATCCATGGGTTGGGAAGATCCCCTGGAGAAGGAAATGGCAACCCACTCTAGAATTCTTGCCTGGGAAATTCCATAGACAGAGGAGCCGGGTGGGTTCCAGTTCGTGGGGTAGCAAACAGTCGGATATGACTTAGCAACTAAACCACCACCACAGTTAGTGTGCAATGCTGCGTTATTTTCCACTGTGAAGCAGACTGATTCAGTTAGGCACACATATATACATAAGTCTACATATACATATATATTTATATTCTTTTTCAGATTCTTTCTCATTATAGGTTATTACAAGATATTGAGTAGATTTCCCTGTGCTATGCAGCAGGTCCTTGTTGTTGACCTATTTTATAAACAGCAGTGTTAAATATTAATTCCTAACTCTTACCTTATCTCTTCCCCTATCCCATCTCCACTAAATTAAGGATCTGGATGTGGAGAGATCCTGGATGTTCTGGATAGGCCCAGTGGACTCACAAAGGTCCTTATGAGAGAGGGAGGAGCAGAGAACGATCTGACAGAAGACGGAAGAGAAAGCCACTAACAGAGAGTCAGCAACAGAAGATGAGACCCTGATGGCTGTGAGGCTGGAGGAAGGGGCCACGAGCCAAGGAGCCCAGGTGGTCTCCAGAAGCAAGAAAAGGCAGAGACAGATTTTCTCCTGGAGTCTCTGGAAGGAATACCGTCCTGCTGATCCCTGGAAGTGAGACCACATCACCTGCAGAACCATCAGATAATAAAGCTATGTTCTCTGATATTATATATTAATGCATACATGTAGAATCTAGAAAAATGATATAGATCTTATTTGACAAACAGACATAGAGAACAAACATATGGACACCACAAGGGGAAGCAGGGCAGGAGTTGGGATGAACTGAGAGACTGGGATTGACATACATACATTACTGAGTATAAAACAGATAACAAATGAGAACCTGCTGGACAGCACAGGAAACCCTACCCAAGGCCCTGTTGTGCTTCTGTGCTGTGCTCAGTCGTGTCCAACTCTTGGCAACCCCAGGGACTGTAGCCCACCAAGCTCCTCTATGCGATTTTCCAGGCAAGAGTACCGCAGTGGGTTACCATGTCCTGCTCCAGTGAATCTTCCCGACCCAGGCACTGAACACGCGTCTCCTGAATTAGCAGATTCTTCACCACTGTGCCACCTGGGAAGCCCAGACACGACGCTCTACGGTGACCCAAATGGAAAGGAAATCCAAAAAGAGAGGGGATACGTGTAAACGTAGGGCTGGTTCACTTTGCTGTACAGCAGAAACTAACAGAACAGTGTAGAGCAACTAAAATAAGAATTAATGAAAAAAATAAAGCAATGTTCTTTGAAACCAGGAAGTGTGGCAATTGGAGACAGTGTCCACAGGAAACTCACAAGCCTGCTTACGATGCTGTGAGGAGCTGAATGTCAGATCAGCTTTGCTGTTCTCTGAATTTCTCAACCTCACCCAGTGGAACAGCCGCGGGTGCCCCATCAACCCCAGTTGTGGGACGTCCCTGGAGGCCCAGTGGTGAAGACTTCGCCTTCCAATGTGGGGAACGTGGGCTCAATCCCTGATTGAATGCCTTGCGGACAAAAAACCCAAAACATAAAATAGAAACATCGTGGTAACAGATTCAATAAAGACTTTAAAAATGATCCACATTTTAAAAAAAATTTTAAAACAAAAACCCACACCAGTTGAATGAAGGGAGTATACAGAAGACGTTGAAAGAGCAGATCTTAAAGGTAGACTTCGATAAGATCCTGATTCTGTCCTTTCTCAGCTGGGTGAGCTGGGACAAGCTAACTTCTCTGAGTCTCACCTATAAAATGGGTGCTGTGTTATTCTATGTCTGTTTCGTTTTGTCTGTATTGCTCAGATTCCAAGAGTTCACTGGCAGTTGGGGGTGAGGGTGGGGTGGGGTGGGTGATGGTGTTCAGTACAGGGCCAGTAAGTCTTAGCAGTCCAGGAATAACGATGCACAAAAGCCAGGATACGAGAGGGCGTGCGTGCATCCCACGTGGTTGCAGAGCAGGTCACAGGAAAACACAGCTGGAAAGGGCCCAGTTCTCTGAAATGGTCATTGTGTTAGTTTCATTATTATTAATAGCCTCCGAGCTATCTGCTAGGCTCCAGCCTGACCAAGCTGTTGTGTCGAATTCTTCATTTCCAAAAGAACAGAACAACTGAAAAAGAAACCACCTTTGAACGGGTTTTAGCTGGCTGGAGCGGAACCGGGGATGTTTCCATGTCCCTGGTTACTGATGACAACATCCACGCACTGAGCGGCAGGCGTGGCGCCTCCAGACTGCCTGGGACTTGGCTCGCCCTCAAGGAAACCACCTGTTGGGACCGCCGTGTTCAATGGGAGCCCAGCTGCCTAGCAATGCTCTGTAAACAGATGCCTCCTGCCACCCACGCCAGTCTGCATCCTCCTGTTCCCACAGCTCCTGCCCTTCTGGGAGCTAATACCTCTGCTGCAGAGTACCAATGCCAACAGAACAAAACACACACACACACACACCTCTGCTGCAGAGTACCAATGCCAACAGAACAAAATACACACACACGCGCGCGCACACGCACACACACACACACACACGCGTGCGTGCGGAAACTAGACACCCTCATCCTGTCTGAAAATGCCCCTGGCCGGAGTGTCTGCCTCTCATCCCAGAGGTTCCTGGTTACAGGCATGGCTGGGGATGGTCACTTTTGCAAATAAACATCAACCCCCCAGAATGCTGGTGAAGGGAAGGTGAGATTGGTCCTAGCAAAGGCATCAAAGGAATGTAAAGTGGTACTGCCCTTCCCAAAAAAGTAATCAGGTCTTGCATTATCCGGAGCTCCAGAAAGAAATTCCTAAATCCAGCAACCCAATATGTCTGCATCTCTTTAATTATCCTAAAGATCATCAGAAGCCAGGAGAATGAATGAACGGACACAGAACTTCATCACAGCAGGTTGTATCAAAAACAGTAAAAAGCTGGAGGAGCCCTGAATGGTAAACAGTGGTTAAAAAGTCATAGGAAGAAGTCTCATGCAGCCACGGAAATGATGTTTATCCAGCTTTTAAGACGTGGGAAAATTCTGAGATCCTAATACAAGACAAAAAGGAGCAGGGTTCAACATTGTGTATGTGCGTGCTAAATCACTTCAGTCGTGTCTGACTATCAGTCGACCCTATGGGCCATAGCCGCCAGGCTCCTCTGTCCATGGGATTCTCCAGGCAAGAATACTGCAGGGGGTTGCCATGCCCTCTTCCAGGGCATCTTCCTGACTCAGGGATTGAACCCACATCTCTTGCATAGGCAGGAGGGTTCTTTACCACTAGTGCCACCTGATAAGCACACAAAATTGTGTACAGGATTGAGCAAATCACGACAAGCATTTATTGAGCACTCACTGTGTGCCTTACGATAAGAATACCAAGGACAGAGGAGGCTGCAGTTCATAGGGTCGCAGAGTCAGACACGACTGAAGCAACTCAGCACTACTGTGTGCCTGGCACTAGGCTGGAGCTCAACATGTATTTACACGACATCATTTAGCCTCACTGCAACCCTTCAAGGAAGGTTCCACCTTAGGCCCATTTCACAGACTAAGGGACTGAGACATGGAGAGAAATCTTTAGTTCAATTATTCCTTGGCCTGGAGGTGATGACACTGTAACCAGAATGCAGGTCCAAGTGACTGTATGTTAAACCATTTATCCTCAAACCATCAATATATTTATGGGGAAAGAAAGCTGGAAAAGATGTATTGAAATATTAACTGCAGTCATTTCTGTGTAGTGCCATTTGAAATGATTTTTATCTTCTTTATACTTTGGGTATTTTCCAAATTTTATACAGCGGACATGTGCTACTTTTAAACCTAGAAACTCTGCTATTTTTAAAGGCCTCCAGAGATGTCATAATGTCCCCTAGAATGGCTTAAATAACAACGACACAAACAAAGACCAGTAATGAGAGATCTGCCCTCCCAGGACTGACTCCCCTTGCCCCCACCTTGGAACAGGCAAAAGCCGTACTGTCTTACCCATTGATTTTTCTTCCCAGGAGATGCCCTTGACTTTGAAGAGCTTCAAGTCAAAAGCCTGACAACAGCGCTTCCCTTCTACACTCCGGGGGCAGAGGGGAGCCCTCTGGTTTCACCCGATCTCCAGGTTCCCAGGCCAGTGATGGAGGTGGGGGGTGGGGGTGGGGGAGGACTCCATTTGCACCCCCACCCCTGCAAAAACACCAGCTTTCCCGGGAGCCAGGATTTGCTGGGAGCAAGAGAAAAATCATGGAGGATTAGCACAGACAAGCTTGGGAGGGCAAGATAAGGCTCGGAAGGTCAGGCCTGTGAGAGCTCAGGATGGATGCTTATGGGGGCGTGGGGACCGGAGGCCCTGAGTCTGTGCCTCTCCAAGGTCACAGCTAATTCAATCCCAGCACACCCAACCAGCCATCAGAGGTGATCACACAGAGGCACCTAAGCACCAGGAAGAAGAAATCTACAAGTGACACAGAGCAGAAGGAAATTTTACACGTCGCCTTCCCTGGTGGCTCAGAAGGTAAAGAATCTGCCTGTAATCTAGGAGATCCAGGTCCAGTCCCTGGGTGGGAAAGACCCCCTGGAGAAGGGAATGGGAACCCACTCCAGTATTCATGCCTGGAAAATCCCATGGACAGAGGAGCCGGGTGGGCCACAGTCCACGGGGTCGCAAAAGAGTCGGACACGACTGAGCAACTAACACTTTTCATTTTTTTTCGTGACTGTGAGAACAAATAAAAATGTATTTGGGAAAGGATTAGAAATGAAAAAAAAAATTTTAATGACACTAATTATATCAGAGTGAATGGGCCTGAGTACTTTCCTTTCTTTCCCCCTCTACCTTCTAAGCTTTCCCTAATTTATTTTGAAATCAAATCAAATAAACAGATATTTTCTGAAACTCTCCTGGGAAGTCCGCCAGGCTCCGGTCTGTACCACTCCCTTTGGACCATGCCCAGGAGAGGTTTGGAACTGGCTCTGTGTCAGGGGCAGCAGGGAAGGGCAGAACCATGCTGGTGCACCGCCCCCTGGAAGCCCTCTCTCGTTCATGAAATGAAAAAAGACATCCATGGCAACAACACATCCCCAGGCGGAGTTGTCCCTGCAAGAGAATGACAGCCTGGGCTCGTTCCTTCCCACACTGGGGCCATGAGACAAACCTGTGGTCTCTAGAAACCAGGCCTAGACGTCCACATGGTAAGGAAGAAGGCAACATAAAGAAAGGAAGAGGGAAAAAACAAATCCCTCCCACTCGTCTCTCACTTAATGCTGCAGCCAAAGCTTGCTGAATGCCAGCAGGGAGGGTGCCAGTCCCCTGCCTGGCTGGGGGTGGGTGTGGGCTGCCAATGGAGGAAGTGGGAGAGGTCCACACCCTCACTGAGAACAGACCAATGGGATGCGGCAGCGGGGAGGGTGAAGGTGGGGGGCTCGAGGTGTGAAGTCTGGCCCTGAAGAGCTGCCCTACCGCCCTAGGTGACCACCCTCCCCCCACCCGACCGACTCACTACACCCCAAGCAGCCAGGACTGCAGGGCAGCCCGCCTGCTCAAGGACCTGCGATGAATGGGTAGGACGCATTCTTCCATCTAGAGGTATTTACTAAGCATCTACTATATGCCAGCCCCTGAATGAGGCCACAGTGATGAGCAAGATGCCTGGGTCCTGCTTGCCAAGGGAAGACAGACATTAGTCTAGAAAACACAGCCTGTCATAGCATCACTAAGAGGGACTGTTGCAAGGAGGAATGAAGAAAGTTAGGCTCTAAGAGATGGAACCCCAGGGTCCGTCAGGAAGGAAGTGGGCTGAGGTGCTTGTCAGGCATGCACCTTGCACATAGTCGGGGCTCAGGGACCCACACCCACTGGCAGCTGGGTGGAAGGATCAGGTGGAGCAGAAAGACCTGGGAGACAGACCCACATCCACAGTCCAGCTCCCTCCCTTGCCTAGCCCTTCCCAGCAGCTCCATCCTGGACAAGTGACTCTTGTGCAGAAAGGACACATGTTAAAGCGCTGGGTTGAGGATCAGGATTAGGTTGCTGTGGCGTGTGGCTTCCCCAGACAATGCCCTCCCTCCCCCTTCTCCCCAGTTCATGCCCATCTGGGAGACTGACCCTCCCCAGGCTGCAGCACTGGGCACCCCTATCCTCCGGCCACCCCCTGGCAGGACCAGGTCGGGATGGAGAGTGGTCTGATGATTCAGATTCCCCCAGCACTCATGGGCTCCCCTGTGGCTCGGATGGTAAAGAATCGGCCTGCAATGCGGGAGACCTGGGTTCGATCCCTGGATTGGGACCATCCCCTGGAGAAGGGAATGGCAACCCACTCCAATATTCTTGCCTGGAGAATCCCATGGACAGAAGTCCACGAGGTCGCGAAGAATCGGATACGACTAAGCAACTTTCACTTCAGTTCTTCTCATGCCAGTGTTTCATTCATTCTCCTTGACCCACAGTTCCTGCCAGGGACCCCTCACCAGGGTGCTCTGCGCAGCGAGGAGGGGTGGTCCCCACAGCTCCACCCTGTCTCCTTGAGTCCCCAGGGCTGCACCTCCCTTGCCTGGGCCCTTCTCCCACCCCCACCCCCGTGAAGAGCCCTTCAGCAAACCCTGCAGACTCTCCCCTGTGAGTTTCCTGCTGGGCTCCCGGCTGATAAGGCCTCAGGATAAGCTCAAGGCATTTGAGTGCTGATGACAGGGTGGAGGACATTGTCCCTCGGGAAAACATGTTCAGGCTGCTACGCCCACAAGCTGGCTAATCCCAGAGGTTGGTAGCCGGAAAGAGAAAGTGAGAGGCTGCAGAAAAAAAAAAAAAACAGTTCAGAGGTCAAAGCTCGAAGGCACTCAACAAACACCCCAGGCATTGTGCCAAGTGCTAAAGATAGCAGAGACAGCTTTTCCTCCTGGGGAATGGCCCAGCTGAGGGGACAGATGTGTAAACAAGTGACTGGTGTGCACAGAATAAGGGTGATGAGAGCCGAGACAGCAAAGAGCGGAACTGCCAGTCTGTACGGCCCTGATGTCAGGGGGGCTTCAGAGACACTGGGTTGGGCCTCTTTGGATGTATAGAAGTTTGCTGGCTAACGGAGCACACAAGGCAGAAGGCAAAACATGAGCAAAGACAAGGACATAAGACAGAGTTCTCATGTTGACCAAAGGATCAGGTCAGTCCACATGACCACTGGCCAGGTCAGAAGAGCCACACAAACCAATCCTACCCCAGGCCCTTTACACTTGCAGCTTCCTCTGCCCGGAGTACTTTTCACTCCATCTTTGCAGAGTTGCTGCTGGTCATCACTCACCTCCTCAGAGGCTTCCTCTAACTGCAAAGATTCTCCTGTATGAGCTTCGTCTGGCTGCTGTAAATTAACACAAACGTGGCGATACAAAACCACAGAAATTCATCTCAGAGTTCTAGAGGTCAAACCCTGAAAGGGGTCTCACTGAGCCAAAATCAAGGCGCTGTTCGGTCTGGAGGTTCTAGGGGAAAATCCATTTTCCTTCTCCAGCTTTGAGAGGCCACCCACATTCCCTGGCTTGCGGTCTTCTTCCCTCTTCAAAGCCGGCAACAGCTGGTCAAGTCCTTCTCAAGCTGCCTCTCTCTGACTCTGACCTCTCACCGCCCTCTTTCACTTGGAGGGACCCTTGTGATTACACTGAGCCCACTCGGATAATCCGGGATAATCTCCCACCTCAAGATCCTTCACTTAATCACATCTGCAAAGGCCTTTTTGTCCTGGGAAGGCACACATCTGCACGTTCCAGGAGTTAGAACGTGGGCCTCTCTGGGGACCAAAATTCTGGCTCCCACATCTCCTCCTTCCCCACCCATCACCCTCCTTCCCTAAAGCATCTTGATTCTCCGCCAGGCACTTCTTTTTTTAAAATAAGTTATTTATTTTTGGCTGCCCTGGGTCTTTGTTGCTACATGCGGGCTTTCTCTAGTTGCAGCGAGCAGGGCCTGCTCTCTAGTTGCGGGGCACGAGCTGCCATGGCAGCGCTTCTCTTGGGTTCTAGGCGCACGGGTTTCAGTACTTGCAGCACACAGGCTCAGCAGCTGTGGCTCACAGGCTTAGTTGCTCTGCAGCATGTGGGATCTGCCCAGGCCAGGGATCGAACCCGTGTGCCCTGCACTGGCGGGCAGATTCTTATCCACCGTACCACCAAGGATGTCCCCACCAGGCACTTCTAACATCCAGATTTTGATTGCTCGTGCGCTTGCGTACGGCTCATCTCCCCCACTGGGACGTGAAACTCGAGGGGAGTGAGGTCTAGCCTGTCTTGTCCGCCTCGTGTTCCCAGCACTGAAAACAGTGTCTGGCACACAGGAGATGCCCAAGCCAAGATGCGCTGGGAGGAGAGAGGGGGGCGGGCAAGTGAGGCCCACCTGTCAGCCAAACCCTGGCAAGCCTCCCACCCTGTCCCTGCCCCTGGGACGCAGCGGTTTCCAAAGCCAGGCTCTTGACTCAGGTAGGTCACAGGCACTGAGTCTGCAAAGCTTCCTCACGGAGCTGCCGAAGTTCACGGGCTAGAAAGAGCAGTCACAGGAGGGCCAGTGGAGGAGGGTTCACGGTGAGGCGGCAGGTGCCAAGGACGAGGTGGCAACGGACCTAATGGAAGGGGGAGAGGGAGGGGGAGAGGGATCCCAAGCGTGGGGCTGGGAGGCCAGAGACCTGGACATCTGAAGACACAGGAGGAGCGGCCCGCCGCCTGCAGGAAGCACGGCCCAGGCCCCCCGCTTGCACCGGAGGGCCTGGGGCAGCGAGCTCCCAGGGAGGAGACTGCCGGCCCCGCTCTCTCAGCCTGAGCCTACTTTTTTTTTTTTGTACTGAACTCCACCAATTATGGAGAAGGCAATGGCAGCCCACTCCAGTATTCTTGCCTGGAAAATCCCACAGACGGAGGAGCCTGTTGGGCTGCAGTCCATGGGGTCGCTAACAGTCAGACACGACGGAGCAACTTCACTTTAACTTTTCACTTTCATGCATTGGAGAAAGAAATGGCAACCCATTCCAGTGTTCTTGCCTGGAGAATCCCAGGGATGGGGGAACCTGGTGGGCTGCCGCCTATGGGGTCACATAGAGTCGGATACGACTGAAGTGACTTAGCAGCAGCAGCAGCAGCAGCTACCAATTACATGGAAACGGCAGCCCACTCCAGTATTCTTGCCTAGAGAATCCTGTGGACGGAGGAGCCTGGTGGGCTGCTGTCCATAAAGTCACATAGAGTCAGACACGACTCAAGAGACTTAGCATGCATGCATGCATTGGAGGAGGAAATGGCAGCTCACTCTGGTATTCTTGCCTGGAGAATCCCAGGGACAGGGGAGCCTGGTGGGCCCCCATCTAGGGGGTCGTACAGAGTATGAAAGTAAAGCCAACATTCCTTTTGTAATGTGAATTATTGATGAGTTTTCATACATTCCCCTTTCATCGAGTGGGTTAAAATGGAGACAGAAACTCTAGTTGGGTGGAAGTGTCTGTGAGAAGGCAGGCCTTGGGGCAGGGCTCAGAAAAAGGTTTGTCTCCCATGTACCAGGCAGAATGCTGGAAGCTCATCCTTCAAAACCTTTGTTTATCTTATGAGTCGAAACTTAACATATTGTTTGTAGAAAAATTAGGGAGCACATAAGTGAAAAAGGAAAGTATCAGATGCCCACTGGTCCAGCACACAGAGAGGGCCGCTGTGAACAGCCTGTGGTTCATCCTGGGCTTTTGTTTTTTAATTAAATTATTTTTTTTTATAAAGAATGTTTTTGTTTGTTTGTTTACAATTTATTTATTTATTTGGTTGCACAGCATATGATCTTAGTTTCCCAACCAGGGATCGAACCCACACCCACTACAGTGGAAGCGCAGAGTCTAAGCCACCAGACCGCCAGGGAAGCCCCCATCCTTGGGCTTTTAAATGCAGCAAACTGCTCCTCCCGTCTCTAAGGGAGGGAATTGCAGAGAAAAGGCACTGAAGGCCATGTGACCAG
This sequence comes from Oryx dammah, assembly GCF_014754425.2. Taxonomy (NCBI): domain Eukaryota; kingdom Metazoa; phylum Chordata; class Mammalia; order Artiodactyla; family Bovidae; genus Oryx; species Oryx dammah. The sequence goes on along the minus strand of NW_024070200.1, from coordinate 9,742,423 downwards.
ACTGTCCTTGACGTGGCAATGTGGGGGCTTGGGGGCCCCTCTTCACACCTTGATGTCCTGGCTGACCACCTGGAGGCAGGGGCCTGTTCAGAGGAAGGATAAGGGTCTGGCTCTGGAACCAAGGAAATGGGCACTGTGGATCCTGACACGTCAGGGGGCTTGTCCACAGAGAAGACCCCCAGTTAGGTGCAGAGGAGACCACAGCGCAGGGGAGGGCCACGGCTAGATGGGTCCAGGTGAGGACAGGCCCCTGCCAAGAAGTGCCAGGTGTCTCCTGAGGGCCTATGGCCTGCCTTCTCACCCAGGCTTAGTGTAGGGCCCAGGATATGGGGCGGGGGGAATACATCAGAAGCCCAGACGGGTCACACAGCCAGTAAGTGGTGGGGCTGGGATACACGCGACCCAGTAAACAAGTCTTGATGACACGCCTCCACATGCAGGAATCATGAAGACCAGCAGCTCAGTGGGAAATGGAGTACACTGCCATGACCTCATCTAGCCCACCCCGATGGCACACCCCCCTCACTCCATCACTGCCACCTTCTCCCCCTGCCTGAGATGCCCCCCACCCTCCACCTACACCACCTCTCTACTCAGCTGCTTTCAAGGGGGACATCGATCTTGGAGGCCCCGTGTAATGCGCCTGCTCACCCTGCCCCACTGTCCTGCCCTGCTGTGCAGTCTGTCCCGGCACAAAGCCGTGGGCAACCACGACACACTTCGGGACCCCATCCCACATTGGCCTGAGCACAAATGCCCCACCGTTCACTGGCCATGTGACTTCACACAAGTCCCTGAGCCTTTCAGTGCTTCCGGCTTCCCCTCTGCCCAACGGGGATGTCAAGAGCATCCTTGTGCAGAGTGTGCCCGCTACAGGATAAGTTAGTGGAGACGCTAGTATGTAGCAGCCTGGTCCCCAGGGCCTATCAGAGTTAAACTGCTGAGTAAATCTGGCTGGATGACTGGCTCTGGTAACTACAGAGTGTGTCCCCTCTTTATGTTGTTCTCTGCTGTGCCCTTTCAGCCCAGAAGTTAATAACCAGAGACTATTCACAGTAAACACAGTGGGAATAATAAAACTGGTCACCACGGGGAAACTGTGTCCCAAGGATTATATATACATTGTCTTGTTTCAAGTGAGGTAGCAGTTATGTGCCCATTTTATGGGTGGGAAAACTAAGACCTCAAGAGTTTAGAGATTGGTTCAATGCCCCACAGCAAAGACATGGCAAAATTGAGAGTTCTGGTAGAGACTATTGGTTGCTCCCCACCTCAAATATCCCTTCTCTCTTTCTTCCATAAAAATAGACTGCCTGTTCTTAAGTGGGCACCACAGACTATCTCCCAGCCTCCCTTGCAGTAAATCATAACCATGTGACCACATGCTGGCCAATGAGATGAAAGCAGAAATGCCAAGAGGCAGTTTCTTGAAACTTCCACTAACAAAGAGCTAGAATCCACCCCTTGACCCTTCCTTATTGCCCCTTCCTCCATCCTGCTGCCTGAAACACTAATGCAATGGCTGGCGCTCTAGCAGCCATCTTAGACTGTGAGGTCAAAGCTACGCTGGAAGATGGCAGTGGAATGGGCCAGAGGGAGCCTGGGTCACCAAGATATTTGTGGCAGATAGCTGCCTAACAGCTTTGGACTGCCCTCAAAGAAGCAAATATCTGTTTACAACACTGTTATCTGGGTTTTTCAGTAACTTACAGCCAAGCCTAATCAAGACAGATCCAGAGTCTCCCCCAGGTCTGTTTCTCTCTGAGGCAGAGAAAGCAAAGGCAGGCCAGCTAATGTGTACTCTCAGGGAGGGCTCTGGGCTTGGTGCCTGTGGGGCCCAGAGTGGAAAGGTGCTGTCAGACTCCTACCTGTGTCCCTCCCTGCGGGTCTCACTTTACTAGATGTGAAAGAAGTCTGTAAAGTCTCATTTACAAGGTAAATCTATGCCTGGGGCTCAGTGGGGTTCTGTGGTTTTTACAAGAAAGAGATTTCAAAGATCAGCCCAGAAAGTGCTTACTTACACCAGTGGTCACAGGACCATAAAAGACCACTCTTCTGCCATCCTGAATAAATGAGCACACCAGAATCAAGGAAAAAAAAAAAAAAAACTGATACAGAGATGATCGGCTTGTCAGTGGTTTCTCACTCTTTGTCTCTTTTGGAAGTCAGATTTATTGACATACAATTTACATACAGTAAAATTTACCCTCTCGTGTACAATGTTCTAAGTTTCAACGAATAAAATCATGAAGCTGGCACATTCAAGATATAGACTCTTCTACCACCCCACCCACCCACAAAGCTCCTCCGTGCCCCACAGTAGCCAGTCTTCTTCCCCTGGTTCTTGGCCCCTGATAACCACAGGGCCATTTAAAAATTCTGATTGGGAGACCCAGGTATGTCACGTGTGCAGGAACTTTCTCCTTCTCAGCTTTGCTCCACTGTTCACCAACTGAGGCACATTCGCATCATGTCCAGTTTTTGGCTCTTGGGATTAAAGCAGCTATAAATATTTTCTTAAGAGTTTCCCAAGTGGTATTAGTTGTGAAGAACCTGCCTGCCAATGCAGGAGACGCAAGAGACGCGGGTTTGATCCCTGGGTCGGGAAGATCCCCTGGAGAAGGAAATGGCAACCCATTCCAGTACTCTTGCCTGGAGAATCCCATGGATAGAGGAGCCTGGCGGGCTACAGTCCATGGGGTCTCAAAGAGTCGGGCACAACTGAGCACACACATACACGCACACGCTTTCTTCAAGGTGGGAAACTGCTGGGTGAAACAGCAAAAAGTGAACGTTTCGCTTTATAAGAAACTGGTTACCAGGATTCCCCAGTCCAGTGGTTGAGAATCCACTTGCAACGCTGGGGACTTGGGTTCGATCCCTCATCTGGGAACCAAGATCCCACGTGCCTCGGAGCAAGTAAGCCTCAGCACTGCGACTGCTAAGCCCACGCCACAAGTAGAGTGTCTGCGCTGCAATGAGAGCTCCTGTGTCACACAAATAAGACCCAACACATCTAAATAAAAATAAAATATGAAACAACAACAAAAAATAAGAAACAACCGAACTTTGCCAAAGCGGCTATGCCATTTTGCATTCCCACCAGCAGGGGAAGAGCAGTCCAGCTGCTCCATGGCCAGGCCAGCCCTTGCAGAGAGAGGACCATGGTCCAGCACAGTATTCTAGATAATCCTGCCAACTGCAAGGTCAATTACCGCCCAGACTCAGGCCACCTGACCACCCCTGCCGCACCTGCTTCCCAACTGGTTCCTGCCTGCAGCACCCCGTCTCCTCTCCCACTTCTCGCCAAGTTTTGTGCCCCAGTGAACCACAAAGCACCTCGGGGAGCCTCGTTCTCTCTTGTCATTAGGGACAGAAAGATCTATCTGCCTGAGGGGGACCTGATGGATTCAGCTTGTCCCATCCCAGGTCACCCTTCGCTGCCTGACAAGGGCTTCCCTTTTAGCCACCACAACCTTCTCTTGTGCCGTCTGCCACTCTTGGAAGCCAACTGCTTCGAGAAGACAAGAGACTGTTCAAGGGGCCACAGAGTCACCAGCCCAGGGACCTCAGGGAGGAAGGGGTCAGTCATGCAAAAAGATGGTGACCTCAGTGACAGGAAAGTGACTCCCCCTCAACGGGTCCGACTCTTGGCCACCCTATGGACTGTAGCCCGCCAGGCTCCTCTCACCATCAAGGTTAACAAAGAGCCACACCATGTCTGACCCGGTCATCGTTTTTCAGGGGCCCTATTCTGAGAATGGGCTTTCCCGGTGGCTCAGCAGTAACGGATCCGCCTGCAGTGCAGCAGCAGGAGACCCCGGTTCAATCCCTGGGTCATGAAGATCCCCTGGAGGAGGGCATGGCAATCCACTCCAGTATTTTTGCCTGGAGAAGCCCATGGACAGAGGAGCCTGGCGGGCTACACTTCAGAGGGTCGCAAAGAGTCAGACACAACTGAAGCAACTGAGCACGCATCCTGAGAATACATCACCCAAAGTGGAGATGCCTGCAGAGCGCAAGATGCTCAAGAAGGCAACTCTGCTTGGAGCGCAGCCTCACACCTCCCAGGACGGAGCTGGTTCAAGAAGTCCAGCCTGGGCGCTCAGTGGGACACGGCGTGTCTATTCTCTGGGCACTGCTGGACCAGCCCACGAAGGCGGCTCAGACCAGACCCTCCCGCAAAGGGCTCGCGTCTGATGAAGGAGGGGACAAGTCATAGCAGAGTGACAACAAAGGGACAAAAGCTGAGACATGATGCCAAGGGCAGAGGGGGCCTCACCCAGCACGGGGCACCAGGGAGACCACTCAACAGCACGGAAGGAGGTGCTGGATCGGACAGGACAGGGAGCAGAGAAAAGCAGGGCTCAAACAGGTAACTGATGCAAGTGAGGGAAACACAAACTTATGTGAAAAAGACCCGAAGGGGTCACACAAAACTAACAGCGGCAGGTGTGACAGGACAGTGGCCCCAAATGTGACTGCCTGACTTTGACAACCCTGTGAAACCGAAAACAGTCATTGCCACAGACGACAACACAGCAGATTCATGCCACCGGGGTGTGCCAAGTGCCTCGCAGACACTGTCAGTAAATCAGGACTTGGTTTCCTCTAGGTACTTTGGGGAACAGAGCCCAGGAGGTCAGGGGGCTCATCCTGCAGCCCACGGCTTCAGTGGCACATGGCTCTGTTTCAGATAGCAGTCCCCTCTCCTATACCTGCCCCCTCATCACCACCATCTGTGCCCACCAGAATTCCCCCACCAGCACCCTAATGACGCATTTTAACTCTTTAACCCTGGAGCTTCTAGATCTGAGCCCATGAAGCCCAAAGAGATGGACCAGAGTTGGGATCTACGGTCTCTGGAGACAGGATTCCGGGTGGGTACTTGACCCATTTGCTCAGTTCCCCGCATCAGATGCAAAGTCAAATCGAGACTCCATCCTGGCCTCCAGGGCACAGGGTGGGGGCAACGCCCTCCTCCCCCAACTCTTGACTCCTGGTCCAGCAGGGCGGGAGGCTCATTTGATTCTGCCGCATCCCATCACCAACAAATTTGCTAGAGAAATGAACACCTGTGACAGCAGGGACGATGCCAATCGCAAGTGGACTCTGTTGCGAGGGTCACAAACGTCAGCTGCAGACTGTGAGTGGGGGTGGGTGTGTGCAGAGCTCCTACTAGGTGTGGGGCTTTGCAGACATTGTTTTATCAGAACAACCCTGTGAGGAGGACAAGATCCACCTCCACTTGATGGGAGAGGCATTTGAGACTCAGAAAGGTGAAACAACCTGTCCAGGGTGGCAGATGTTGCTGGAGCAGATAAATTTCTTTCCTGCAGTGGAGTCAGAAGTCAGGCAGGAGTCAAGGGTAAGAGCCCTCTCTTGGAGAGTCAACCACAGAGTAAGGAAGTCCAACAGGGCTTGGGGCTCAAAGACCCCACACAGGAAGAAGAGCAATACAAGCCCCAGAGTCTGCACATTTAAGCATGAAAAGGCCCTCCAGAATCATAGTCTACCCCAGCCCTGCCAAATCAAGAAATAATGCAAGCCACACGTGTGAAGTTACAGTTTTTAGTAGCCATGTTGTAGAAAGTCCCATGAAACAGGTGAAATTCATTTCAACAGTATACTTTTTTTAACCTACTATATCCCAAGTATCTTCATCTCAACATGAAAACAAAATACTGTCAAACTACTCATGTTTCACATTTCTCCAAAAGTCTTCAAATTTTACACACACACCACATCTCAATCGGACACGCGCTTGTAGGCACAGGTGACTGGTGGCTACCATATCAGGTAGTGCGAGTTTCACCCCTCAGTTTACACTGAGGATACCAAGGTCCACAGAGGCGGCTGAATGAGGCCAGAGCCGTGTCAACTGCAATGCCCGACGCGATCTTGGCATGAGTTTGGCTTAGATGAAAGAGCACAGGTTTTAGAGCAAGAAATACCCAAAGCCAAATTCCAATCCGGCTGCTCTCCAGCTGTGTAACCATGAACCTCACTCTTGACCTCTCTGAGCCTCAATTTCCTACATGAAAAGTGAGGTAATTCCCCTCCTCATACAGTGGCAATGAGAATTAAATATAAAATACCCAACAGAGTTCTTGGCACGCTGTAGGCATTCAGTATGGGGACATGATGGTTATATAGGTGGTGACTACATTGCCTTCATCATCTACATTTTCATCATCCCTACCCCAGAAAAATGACGCTTGAAGCGAGCAGCCTCTCCCATCTTAGCAGGGGCAGATCTGCCTGGCCTAGGACAGTGCAGGAAAAGGAAATGAGAGAGATGGGCATGGGAAGAGAGGACATGCCCACAGGACACCAGAACCACAGTGCCTGCTGTGCCCAAGGCACCCCAACTCCAGGGACTAGAGCCAACCCATGTTCTACCAATGGCAGGGAGCTCCTCTTCAGAGCTGAGCCTATTTGTCAATTTCTTTCTTTTTTTTTTGCTACACTGAGCAGCATGTAGGATCTTAGTTCCCTGACCAGGGCTCGAACCTGTGCCCCTACAGTGGAAACTCGAATTCTTAACCACTGGACCACCAGGGAAGTCCCAGAGCTGAGGCTATTTGCATGCAAGCAAATCACAGACCTTTTGGCCCCTGTGATAATAGCACAGTGCCCCAGTCTACTGCTTCGCTGAATGGAAAAAATCCAGAAGCCCTGCCTCAACTCCAAAGACATGCCCACCTTCGCCCAGGGCTCTGTGCATAAGGTGTTCCAGATCGAATGCAGCCCCCAAGGCCACCTCCAGCCCCTCCAGTCGGTAGACCCATGCACCTGCCCACCTCAGCCTGTGGGTGAGACGTCTCCTCTGCCTGGAATGTCCCTCTCCCCTTCCATCTGGCTAATTCCCACTTATCCTTCTCACATCAACTTAAAACGTCACCTCGTCTGAAAGTCCTTCACAGCACCTCCTGCAGGCTTCCTTTGCTGGACGCTCTCATATCTGTCAACTATCACAGTCGTCATTCTATCCTAGTGGGACCCTGGGGACTGACTCCCTGCCGTGGACCAGAGATGAGGGCTCTCTCTCCCTGGCACCTGGGAGAGCACCTGGCATCAAGCAGATACTCAACAAATACCTGCTGCAAGTTGTTGTGGCATGAAGTTCACTCGGGAACCAGAAGAATTCTGGTTGGTTTGATTTGGCGAGAAGAGGCAGTATTTTGGAAAACAAACAAAAGTTGCAGCATCTGCACCCGAGGCATTAAGCCATTTTCCGTGAATAGTCCAAAGGGTCGTGCATTGTTGCATCACTTTGCTGGACACTTCCAAGAACTGGAGAGCACTCTGGCTATAATGGACACAATTCACAGAACAACTATTACATCAACTATTGATTTTCCAAGAGCCTCAAAGCTGGGGTGTCCTATCAAAGAGTCTTTTGAGTGAGGGGCACACGTAGTCACCATAGCTCCTCTGTGTCCGAGAGTGGAGATGGCTCTTTAGAAAAACACAACGTTCCCCCTTTCATCTGCATACATGGTGCCCTGTTAGTTCTCAGATGGGTGGTAACACTCCCCCAAGTTCAGTTCAGTTCAGTTGCTTAGTCACGTCCAGCTCTTTGTGACCCCATGGACTGCAGCACGCCAGGCTTCCCTGTCCATCACCAACTCCCGGAGCTTGCCAAGCTCGTGTCCATTGAGTTGGTGATGCCATCCAATCATCTCATCCTCTGTCGTCCCCTTCTCCTCTTGCCTTCAATATTTCCCAGCATAATGAGTTAGTTCTTCGCATCAGTTGGCCAAAGTATGGGAGTTTCAGCTTCAGCATCGGTTCTTCCACAATAAATATTCAGGACTGATTTCCATTAGGATTGACTGGTTTTATCTCCTTGCAGTCCCAGGGACTCTCAAGAATCTTCTCCAACACCACAGTTCAAAAGCATCAGTTCCCTCAAGTAGAAGGAGATTTTGCTCATCACATGACTGGCATTTTGTGGGTACAACCAAGGATGCTAAATCTCCTGTAACACGTGGAACATCCCACCCAATGAAGACCATCTGCTCCAAAACCCAACAGCATCCCCCCAATACCTACACATTGTGGAATTCTGGCCACAAGCCAGCCCAGACCATGTCTCCAGGTGACATGGCAGCAAGCGGAAAAATGAGTCCAAAAATCACTTCATTTTTCATGAGGATCCACTAACACCTCTGGATCCTTTTCCAACCCAGGCTGGACCAGTCTCCTTCTGAACACTCTGGCACACTCCTGCCTCTGCACCTTGGCTTGTACCAACCCTCTCCCTCACCACCTAACCATCCACAGTGCCCACCCAACACATGGTCCTGCTACGTGGCACCTTGCTGGATGGCTTGGCCCCCATCATCCTGCCCATCTCCAAAGGATTCCAGCCTCCAGCTAGACAACTCACTTAGTGCTTGCCTACTGCCCCGTGGTCTCCCAGTAATCACCTAGTACAGACACCAAATCTGACCGCAAAATACTAAGCGATGGATTCATTCGTGGTTGTTCAGTTGAACCCCTACCAAAACATCGACCACCATATCAACACAATTCCTCTTTTTCTTAAAATAAAGAAGGAAACATTTATTCAAAGGTCCTGGTTAGTGGCAGGCACTCAGCATTCACAACTACTTTGAATCCTCCAAACAACCCTGGGAGGGCCTTCCTGAGATCAAAGTGACATGACAGGTGAAAGAGATCAAAACTCCACAGACACACGTAATCTGGCTAATGTTCTACAGCTACAAAGCAAAGGAACTAAAATTCAAGTTCACTCCTGGCTTCCAACACCTCATTCTGCCATGACCAGACAGGCTCTTCTTTCTCTGGTTTTGTTCATATTTATCAAATGTGCTTACTTGATAAGGGTTGCAGGACAAAGAGGCATGATTTCAGGGGTCCTGGGGGGTCATGTACTGCTCTGGTCTTTCCTGGACTCTCCAAAGAATGTTTCCCCTGTGCTCCTTCTCCGGTGTAATCCGATCCACTCCCAATTCTAGACAATCAAGTCAAGTCAGCCTGGCAGTGTCTGATGGAGGCTCAGGCAGGATAATCTTTAATCATGCCATGAAGAATAGCTTAACTTTCAAAGCCTGGCCCCAGCCAATTCTCCCCCAGGTAGCCTGTGGCTTTGGGCTTGGGAAGCTTTTATAAAAGCAGGCAGGGTTCCAACATCAAACAATGCAGAAACCAAACAACCTGTTCCTTCAGCAGTTTGGTTTTTCTCTTCCAAGGAACCAAGGCAACTCGTGGGCAGCAGAGGCAGCTGCTTTAAAACAAAAACAGCAAAACAAGCTCATAAAGGTTAGCACAGGGGGTCCAATTAAAACCCCACCTGCCAAGGTGAGAGGAGTTTTCAGCCCACTGATCAGGGTGCTGATGCCTGGGGGGACCTCGGTGGTAAGTTCAAGGGAGAAAGTCCTTCCGCCTGAACAGATGCAGCCTGTGCAGACTCCCTTGGGTCCCCAGCCCCAGGTATCCATCGTGTGTGGCTAGGAAAACAGCCATCAGGTAGGCATGCCCACCTCCCCCCCGCCTCGGCCCCCCGCACCATTGACTTCCCCGAGGTCGCCTGGAATGAGTATTCAGCAGTGGGCTCTGGAAAACAGTCAAAAGGGAAGGGAACATCACCAAGCAAGCATCTTCGTGCTTGGAATCTTCCAGGCTAAGGTGAATGCAGCACCTGCCTGCCAATTTCCTCCGAGGCTGTCCTGAGACTCTTGGAAAAGTGAGGGAGTGGCTTCTTGGAAAAAAAGGACAGACAGAACATGGACTCTAATCCAGTTCATCTGGAAACGCTATAAAACCTAGAGTAAAGGGATCTTGCCTGGTGGATGTATTGCGTACAGAGAACAGAAACCCTCCAGGATGGAAAGGACAGAAGGGGACACAGTGACAAATTCTGCAGAGCAGGGAAAAGACTGACCTCTGATACCCGGTTTACCAAATTCAAGAAATCAAAGGGCAGGGGTGGTGGTGAACCGGGAGACTGGCATTGACATGTACAAGCTACTATGTATAAAACAGATAACTAATGAGAATGGGCTGTACAGCACGGGGAACTCTACTGAGTGCTCTGCGATGACCTAAATGGGAAGGAAATAAAAAAGAGAGGATGTGTGTGTACAGCTGACTCACTCTGCTGCACAGCGGAAGCTAACACAATGTTGTAAAGCAACTGGACTCCAAGAAAAATTTTTTATAAAATCAAATGGCAGTGAGAAGGGACAAAAACCAATTCCATGTACAAGACAGACGTCTCAAAGGCTCAGAAAAGAGTGCTGAAGGTACCTCTGGAGACAGGTTGGGGTTGAAGAACGCAAAAAGAGGATGAAAGGAAAGAACCAGGTGTGTCCTGGTATCCCCTCCCCACATCTAGCTGGGTGACTGTCTCTCCTCCACCAGGCATAAGACTGGAAGTTTATTCTCTAAAAAGAGAAAGAGAGGCCTCAATGTAAATTATACTCAAAACGGGCAGATTAAATGATTTTGCACATATTGGATGCAGAGGACCACCCTGTCCTAAGCCTTCTTCCTCCTTTCAGCTCCCAGACCTCTAGCCCTTACCCCCAGCAGTCTGATTTTGACCCTCCAGACAGGAGACTGCAAGACCCTTCCATGAGGGGTCAGCTCAGACAGAAGGAAAGACTTAAACACAGTGTCATTGGGGTTCCCCATGACACAACCCACAGGGCACCCATCAGAGGAGTTCTGGTCAAGGAGCCCTGGCCCCTGTGCTCAGAGGACACTTTTTAGTCCCCAACTCTTAAATTTGAGAAACCAACCAAGGACTGTGAATGAGTCAGCTAAAGACAGAAGTTTCTAAAGTGAAAGCTCCAGATCAAACAAACACAGTAAACAGAGGGAGAGGCAGAAAGCACACACACTCGTCAGCACACCCAGCGTACATGTCAGCTCTCAACCCTTCAGCTCTGGTCGTTCTTGTAATCACTGTAGCTCTTGAGACAGATACCAGGCTGATTATTCCCACTTTACAGATGAGGCATTTGAAGAATGACGAGGTTAAATAACTTGCCCAAAGTCACAAACCGAAGAAGTGGCAGAAGTGAGATTCAAACCGGGCCATGTGGCTCTGTGCTTTCAACCACTACCTTTCAAAGCATCACCCCAGCCACCAACGGTCCATCGTTACAATTCTCGGTAGGAAAGAGAAAGCACTGAACTCCTCTTAAGAATAAGAAAGAACTCTAGCAAATTAAAAATGTGATAGATTAAAATGTGGTGCATTAAACTGATGCAGTCTTGCAGAAAGTAGAGCAAAAAGCAAAAGGGATGGAAAACAGAAAACGATAAGAAAATTGGAAGATTCATTCAGGAGGACCAATATCCAAATAAAAGAAAGTTCTAGCAGATTAGAGAAAACCAAAGAGCAAAAACCATGATAGAATTCCAGAAAATGTCCTAGAACTGAAAGGCATAATTCCAGATGGAAGGATCTCATAAGAGCTCAGCATGACAGATGAAAAGAGGCCAGCACCAGGACAAGTGACCTGGAAGTCTTAGGGAACTGGGGACTAAAAGAGGATTCTATCAACTTTCAGGGAGAACAAAAACAGGCCACACCAAGAATCAAAAAACTGCAACCCTGGAAGCCAGGAGACAGTGGGGCAAGGTTTTCAATAATTGTAAGGAAAATGATTTCCAACCTTGAATTTGATGCCCAGCTAATCTAGCAAATAAAGAATTAGAGGAGCAGAAACCCAATTTTCCCACATGCAAATTCTCAGAAAATTCACCCCTCTGATCACTCTTTCTCAGGAAGGATGTGCTCCGATATTCAACGGACAAAGCCTTAGAGGCAGACAGGAAGTGGTAGATCTGACCCAGGACAGGAGGGAGCCACAGGCGATGGTGATGAGACCTCTGGTGACAGCCAGGTCCCAGGTGTGGGGGAAATGGAGTCCAGACGGGGGACAGGTCAGAGGATCCTGAAGTGCTGAAGAAGAGGAAACTGAGGGAATTTACCTGCTGCATCCAAACGACGTGAGAGACTGTTGACAACACTAACCCAGTTTGAGAATAATTTAAACACATATGCCAACACCACCAGGCAACTCCAGGAAATCAGAAAGCAGAGCAGGAACGGTGACTATAATTTACTTCACGACAAAGCTCTGAACTGCACCAGCCTAGTAGGATCACTGTTAACTTCAACTACCCATCTTACCAAAATTATGATGCCAATCTATCAGGAAGTAAGGAAGACAGGAAAGATCTGTGGTTAAAAGAGGTAAAAAGGAGACCTACCTCCTTCCTTTCCATAGTATGAAATCAGAGCCTAGAACCAAAATATCAAGATGAAGGAATACATGCATGTTATTTACAGATATGGAAGAAAAGAGCAAAACCATCAGCTGGGAGAATCTGTGAGTGACTGCCTCTAGGAAAAGTGACAACAAGGGACACCACCTGTTTTGTGTATCAATCTCGGGGAACACTACAGTCTCAGATGCCTTGCAAAGAAAGGGAAAGGGATTAACAGACATGGATGAAGACGGGTGACATCACTGAATGTTCCCACAGCTAAGAGAAGTTGGGATTATCCCCCTTTCACCAAAAAGACAGTCAGGCCCAGGCAATTTTAAACGGTGGCTGAAGCCTAAACCTTCGTTTTGCCAGATCCCAGAATCTATACTTTCCTTCTGAGTCTTCATTCATATACTCAACCAATATGAACTGAGCATACACTGAGTCTGGGACAGAAGGCGAGGCCCTGGGATAGAGCAGTGGATGAGACAGGTCCCAGTGCTTGACCCACTGAGCCTTCTGGTCTACCAAGACAAACCAACAGTCAACAAGCCACAACTAATAACAAATCCAAGCCCAGAAGTGCCCACCCTGGGTGGTTACAGTTTATCAAGGGTAACGCTCATCTGGTTCCTGGCCTTCTCCTCTGCCAGCCCACCATCAGTCCCACAGCATCATGGCACCTTGTCCTCCCCAACCCCCCTGCACAAGTGAGTCATCACATGCCACACCCTTGCACTTGCCCACAGCACTTTCAGGAACTCAACAGGCCATCACCCAGGCCTGCCAATCCGCTGCCACCCAGGTCCAAGGCCTTTGGCTTTGATTTGAAAGGTATCACGTTTTGTTTTGTTTTAGATTAGAGTCAAGCTCAAAGGCCAGACCAGTTCTCCAAGGGAGAGCTCCACACACACAGTCCCTTGTGCAGACAGGCCTCAGCGGGTACTGATAGGTATGCAGGGCCAGTGTAAGGCTCAGACACCAGAGTGGGGAGGGTTAGTCACTCAGTCGTGTCCAACTCTTTGTGACCCCATGGACTGCGGCACACCAGGCTTCCCTGTCCTTTACTATCTCCCAGAGTTGGCTTAAACTCATGTCATTAGCTGCAGGACGGGGCAAAGTAGCCAAACTTCGCCCCACCTCAGTGTCCACATCTGTAGAGTGGGAATACACCACCAACCTCAGAGGGTTCCGGCTGTGCTTTATAATCTGCCGAGGCCACAATACAGCACAGCATGAGGCTGACAGGTTGGTTTCTCATGGCTGCCTCTAACCGCTTCAGCCATAATTCAAGGTTATAGGGATTTCATCTTGTCAACCTCTGAAAGGGGATCCTTGTCCCGGCTCTTCTCAGAGCTGCCCCTGGGAATCACTAGTCAGGAACCATCAGTTGGGAATTCAGACTTGACTTTGTCACAGTGTGAGGAGCCTGGTGTGTACATGACTTACAAAACAGCTGAGTCACCGAGTCCACTCTGATAAGAAGCAGTACCCAAGGCTGGCTGACGGCTGGCCAAACAGCCTTTAGCCTGGCCGTTTTCTTCCTGGGTTCCAAATCAACTGCCCTCTCCACAGTCAGCCTTGAGCCAGGGCTCACCAAGTCTTCCCTCTTCCCCCAAATCCAAGTCCCATCAGTCTCCCCTATTAACATCCCCTCCCCTCAACTTACTCCATCTGCCCAGACTTGGTTCTGTTTCTTGGTTCTACCACTTACTAGCTCAGTAGACCTTGGCATTCATGATGTTCTTGCTCAGCCTTAGTCTGGGGGTGATAGCTAATACTGCCCATCACACAGGTTGTTTGGAAGATGAGGTTCAGAGTCCAGCAAGGAGTCAACCCTCCATCCCCACACTCCCCGTAATCACAACATCAAAGCCCCATGTATCCCTGACTTGACTGATTTTTATACAGCCTGTACTCTACATTATACATTTTTACAACATCGATGCCCGAAATCATCCTTAGTCACTCAAGCTGGGTCTCAGCTAAATCAGCCTGACAAGGACGGGAACAAGCTACAGCTCAGGGGCGCCTTTGAGCTACACTGCTATCTTCATTGTCCAGCATGTTTGGGGAATTCCTGCAACATCCGACTGCAATTCCTCCTTGTTTTGTAAACATAAGCAGGAATAGAAAAAAATAAAAGTGTCATTATCAGTGAGCACTACTGGTTTCATAAACTTAACCCTGGAGCCGATAAAACCAGAGCAAAGAAGGTTATGGGGTGATCTTCAAGTAAGCAGAGAGGGGAAGTTCAGGGACATAAATGAGATAACAGAAATACAGCATGATGTCATTCAACCGTGCTTAAACAGTGAAGAGTGATTAGGGCTTTCCTTCCCTTCTCTGGGAATTTAGGTTCCTCATAATTGCATGTTTATGTTTGAACTTTTAAAGCTTGACGTAAAGTTGCCAAAAATCACGAACTGCATATAAGCCAATCCTCTAATGATGCTCTCAGGTTTTCTAAATAGACTTTGATATTTCCCATGAAATAGAAGAGTGTTTATCCAGAATATCCAAGACTTGACTCACTCGGGGTTATCAGCATTTCCGGAGTTCGTGTATCTCAACTCTAAAGGAACACAAGGATTAGAACGGAGACAGTATGGCTGTCAAAGCATGTTGAATCGCAGGGTCCACATAACAGGGGGTACCTAGAGGCTGCTATGACGTCACCCTCTTCCTGCCTCACCACACACGTCGCCAGGGCCACCCCGGAGCATTGTCCCCCCCGGTCATGCACAGCCCTGCGTGTATCTCGGATCGCACCTGCGTGTATCTGGGCAAAGAGTCTCTGTAGGCCTAGGCAGGCCCCTCTCCTGTCTCCTCAAGTCCTGCCCTGCTGCCCTTGGCCAGGCAGCCCGCCCACCAGATTCCACAGCCAAAGGGGGCCAGCCTTGTGACTAGAGCCCAGGCCTCTGCACTCCTGACTCAGGCTCAGCACCACCACCCTGGGTGTCCGTCACACTCCCCTGGAAATGAAAGGGTATTCCAGGTGTGCACATGTTCCCCAGGAGTGTCCCTTCCAGGAAAGAGGAGAAGGCTTGATAAGCTACCTGTAGTTCATTCATGCGTCAGTTTCCTGTTGCTGCTGCGACCGATTACCATATACACGGACAATTAAAACAACACAACTGTATTATCTGAAAGTTCCGGAAGTCAGGGGTCCGCAACGGGTGTGACAGACTAACATCAAAGTTGTCAGCAGGACTGTGTTCCCCCTGGAGACCCTAGAGGAGAATCCTTTCCTTTCTCGCTCCAGCTGCCAGAGGCTGCCTGCACTCCATGGCTCACGGCTCCTTCCAGCAATGGCATCATTATAGCCTGTGCTTCCATCCACACATCTCCTCTCCAACCCTCCTGCTTCCCTCTTACAAGGATGGGGGGCCTTGATTACGGGGATTTGATTAGGGGGACCCACCCAGGTAACCTGTGATCATCCCAAGATCCTGTACTTAATCGTATCTTCAAAGACCCTTTTACCAAGTGAGGGAACACAGTCCCTGGTTCTGGCAACATGTTGGGGGCCATCATTCAGCCTATAGCAGTGCGGCAAACAGTTCTGCAGTTGACAGCTGGCAGCCCAAAGATGCATGCGCTCCTCTGGGGACCTACTCAGGGCTGGTGGCCGGGAGTCCAGGGGAGGTGGCTGTGAATTCCTCCCCAGGCGGGCGAAGGCAGGGTGCTGCCCTAGATATAGCCACGGCCATTCTCTGCAGAAGGAGACGTGCAAACAAAGGTACAGGGATGAGAAAGGAGAAACAGGACCCAGCTATTCTGGATGCAGCTGGTTGATTCCAGCAAACACAGAAGTGAGGGTGCCCAGAGGACACAGCAGGGTTTCTGCCCGAGGGCAAAAAGTTTTGGTAGAGGACTGACTTGGTGAGAGAGACAGACAAGACAGAGACAGCCAGACCTCCGGATTGCAGGGCTGATGTGGGACCAAGCAAGAAGCAAGAAAACAGTGGTCCTGGCAACTGACAAGGAAGATGTTTGCAAAAGCAGGCAAGAGAGGCAAAGAAAGGCGTAGACAAGAGAGATGTCTGCGGGTCAGGACTGACAGCTGCGGGAGGTGAGAGGCCCTATCTGAGAGCCCAGTCATTTCACCACCAAACTGTCAGGGCACCTCCACGCCCCCTTCCCCACCCCCTGCCCCAGTTCCCAGCAAGAAGGCCACAGAACACTGCTTTTTAAGTATGTCATACCGTAGAAGATTAAAAATAGTTTAAAAGAGATATCAAAAGGGATATAAATACTGCAAAGGCTCCTGCCTACATGGAGTGCACCCCCCTAGGAGGGGTAAGCGGGGTGGGGCATGACTTCATTGAGCCCTAATGCCTTCCACTTAACCCCCTCCCAAGTTCTGCAGGAGCAGAAGGTCTCATTGGTTGACACCAGAATGATTCCAAGGCCTCTACAAAATTCCCTAATTCTTCCCTGGCTTTTTCTGGTCCTCAGAGCTCTGGGCTATAACCTCCAAGCAGCAGTGGATCCTGGTGCTCAGGAAGGGCAAGCAGAATGCAGCTGAATGGGCCACCTCTGGGGTCCACCCCCTACCCTGCAACCCCACCAGAGAGTCCTCTCCCGCCCCCACCACACTCCCCTACCCCATGGTCCCACACTGTCCACCGCTGGGACCACAGATATTTTCAGGCCCACATCCTTAAGGCTGGATCAGGCTTCCCCTGGCCCTTTACTCCTGGTAGCACCCACCTTAGCATCCTCAGTCCTAAAGCACTCATCTTAGCCTCAAGATGCCCTTGTCCACGGTGTCCTGAGTATCCATCCATCCCTGCATCCCAGTTCCCACATTCCAGGGCAGACTCAACAACGATTATTTGAACAAATGGCTGGGCTTCCAGGAGGAAGTCCATTACTAAAGCGGGCATAGAACCCACCCCAGGCACGTGTCAACCTTCTGCGAATAAGGCTGGGCCACGTACATGCAACAACCCTTCACAAGCATCTCTGACTTGTCATGTGACCTGGGTCTAGGTTGAGAAAACAAAATGACCCTACCACCCCACGGGAAGCTCCCTGGATTCCCACACTCCAAAGGGGCCAGAGAGCAACCATTTGGGGTTTGTGGGTCTCTGCTGCCACAGCTTCTCAGTTGTCCCTGTGATACACTTGAATGGGCAGAGCTGTGTTCCAATAAAACTTGATTCCCCCCAAACAGGCAGCAGGCTGGATCCAGCCTTCAGACCATAGTTCACTAATCCCTGCCCTGATATGAAAAAAAAAAAAAAATTAATGAAAGAAAAGCAGACAGACTACTCAGGGAAAAACTGTGAAAGAGTCTTTAAAACCACCCTTTGTGATTTTTGACGCTGCCTCTAATTCCTTCTGTGACTGAGACAATCCACCACTGTTTAAAAAAGTAAGAGGTGCGGGGACGGGGTGGGGGGAGTAAGAAAAGGTTTCTAATGGTTCAACCGCTAAAAAGACAATTACTTTCTTCTTCTCTCTTCCCCTCTGAGGGCAGGCATGACCTCTGGCTGGTAAGACAGGACTCTGCCCACTGTCTCAGCTGTTTCAGTCAAAAATTAAATGTCAGAGTGTTCCCCGGCTCCAGGAGGGCGGTTAATGTAACCTGGGCCTCTTGGGCAAAGGGCTGGCTCCCCAGAGCGCTGGATCTGCTCAGAAACCTCCCCCCAACCTCGGAACTGCTCTGATGGAGTCAAGGCCAATCACTAACAAGGGATTCTGCGAGAAAGCTCTTCCGGGGTCGCCATCTGGATGGAGGGCTTCCGTCTCACTGCGGACCAGCCCTTTCAGTGATGGGCTTCTGTTCCACATGGTCTGGAACATTCCTCAGTACAAATGCCCATGTGTAGGGCAGGGACCATGCGTGAGCCGATCCCTGAACCTCCCCGGGGTCAACCTTCAATTCTGCCCAGCTAATTCAGAGTATGTGTCCCAGGCCTTTCCTGGGCTCTTCCTAGGAACCATGATTAAGCAGCCCAAGAATAAACCAAGAAGGCGCCTCATTTACCCATGTGCGCGTTTCTAACAGAGCTCATGACCTGCGACCTCTTCTACACAGGACCCTTAATGGGAGTGAGTCTCCCGCTCCTGACAGTGAGAATCATTCAGGAACGTAGCCAGCTGTGCTCAGCAGTGCCAAGAGCTTCAGGATGGCCGCCCACCCATGTGTGCCAGGGGCTGGAACCAGGATGGCTTTACGTGGGGACGCTCTGTCCAGGGGGCTTCCCTGGAGGCTTAGCGGTAAAGAACCCGCCTGCAATGCAGAAGACACAGAAGACTTGGGTGCGATTTCTGGATGGAGGAGATTTCCTGGAGGAGAGGATGGCAACCCACTCCAGTATTCTTGCCTGGAGAATCCCATGGACAGAGGAATCTAGCGGGCTATAGTCCACAGGGTCGCACAGAGTCAGACATGACTGAAGCAACTTGGCATGCACACCCACTCTGTCCATGGCCCGCCCCTCCCTGCACCACCTTCGGGGCCCCATGTGAGCCCCTGACAGTCCTACCCTCTCCTTTGGCGGATGAGGAGACTAAGGCACAGGGAGGGGGAAGAGATTTCCCAGGATCCCACAGCAAGCAAGCGGGCAAAGCCAGGACCCAGACCCGGGCCTGCAGCCGCCGTCCTGGCTGCGGCTTCCCCAGCTGCACACCTGCTCCACCTGGAAAGGCTGTTCGAGAAGAATCCACACCCGGAGGGAGGCAGGCAGCCGGGGCTGGAACACAGCCTTTCGTCGGCAAAATCCAGAGTTAACTCAAAGCCGGTGGCATGACTCCAGCTGGGGGGCCGAAAGCCATGTTCTACATACTGACTCATCCTTTAGAACCAAGCACACAGCCCCGGGGGCAGAGCCTTAATGGGCAGCAAGTTTCTGGAGGATGTGAAGCATCTGAATTTGATTTACTTGGTGGTTTTTTTGTAGACAAACCTCCAGCACGCTTGCTGCACCCTCTGAGAGCTGAGGAAGGCAGAAGCAGGAGAGATTCCCTGTCTGTAATTTGGCTTCTCTGGGTGCTGACCAGCTTTGGCCATGGCGTTATTTCCTGATTCCATGGCTGTCTGCGCAAGAGGCCTTTGTTGTTCAGTAGCTCAGTCACGTCCGACTCTCTGCTACCCCATGGACTGCAGCACACCAGGCTTTCCTGTCCTTCACTATTTCCCAGAGCTGGCTCAAACTCACGTCCATGGAATCGATGATGCCATTCAACCATCTCGTTCTCTGTCATCCCCTTCTCCTGCCCTCGGGAGGGTGCCGGGTGTGAGGAGCAGGAGGGGAGGCTGATGTGGCATCCTGAACCAGACCCCACAGGGCCTTGTCCACCAGGAAAGGGACTTGGACTTGACCTTGTAAACCAGCGCAGCCTGACCTTTTCCACACCCCAGCACTCATGGATAAGGATGCTTATCCTAGGGTGGACGGGAGCTGCCCTGCGCCCTCAGGTTGGCCGTGGAGACCCGCGGAAGGCATTAGCAGGGACGTGTGTTGGTGGCCGAGTGGTGGGTGACTTGGAGGAGGTCACTATGGAGTCTGGGCTGGCATGAGGAGGGCCTGGGCATGGGCCAACAGGAGGAGAGGAGGAAGCAGGTATAAAGGCCAGGGCCGATCTTCCTGAGCACGCAGGCACAGTCCTGCCCCGGAGCCTGCCTTCAGGCAATCCTGGGCCACTTTCCTGACTTCCGTGTTGCGTAACACAATAGAATTCGCGCTGTCAAGTTACTGCTCTGCCCTCAAGGTCTGGGTTCTCAGGTGGTACTAGTGGTAAAGAACTCACTTGCCAATACAGGAGACTTAAGAGACGTGGGTTCAATCTCTGGGTCGGAAAGATTGCCTGGAGGAGGGCCTGGCAACCCACCGCAGTACTCTTGCCTGAAGAATCCCATGGACAGAGGAGCCTGGCGGGCTACAGTCCATAGGGTCGCAAAGAGTCAGACACGACTGAAACGACTTAGCACACACACTCAAGGTCTGGTTTCAGTGTCGACTCCCCCCAGAGGCCCTCCTGGCTCCCCACCCTGAGGCTACCAGCTCCTTCACCGGGGCGGCCTTTGCCCAGGGTTTACAGAGCCACTGAGACGGGAAACGTGGCTTAGTCTGACCTGCGTTCAGATCTCAGCCCCACTTACGAGCCCATGAGCTTGGGGGCAAGTCATTCTAGCTCTCCACTTCCCAAATAGCCTCCAAGGCTTGTGGAAAGAGTTATAAAGAGCGATTTGTGCCTTGCCTGGCACGCAGGCTGCTCAAAGTTAAGTGAACTGTCACCACCTCTGTTTGGCAGTCAATCCAAGTGTCCCGAGACAGTTTGTTTTGCTAACCCTGGGTGATACTGCTCTCCCGTAAATCCTGGCTGAGAGAGACACTGAAGCAAAGCCGGGGATGCTGCTTAGGGAACCCCAGTTAGCAGGGCCCAGTTGGCAGTGCTGGACACCCCTACCTAGCAGGCTCCCCTAGAGATGCAGTGAGGAAGGCTTACATATGCCCACTGCTGCACAGCATACATGCTCAGCCGTGCCCGACTCTTTGCAACCCCATGGACTGTAGCCCGCCAGACTGCTCTGTCCATGGGATTTTTCCAGGCAAGGATACTGGAGTGGGTTGCCATTTCCTACTCCAGCAGATCTTCTCAATCCAGGGATGGAACCCACACAGCAGGTGGATTCTTCACCTCTGCGCCCCCTAGGAAGCCCAGCCCTACCTAACTCCATCCACCTCCAACTCTGGGTGCCAGGTCTTAGCCAGGTCGCTCAGGAACAATGAGGTCAAGCTTCACAGCATTAGACCCAACAGGCGCCCGTGCAACAGGAGACAGTCCCGCACAGAATGGATGACTTTGCTGCCAGAAGCAGAAAACTGGAGTCCCAGTCTGGCTGAGCGCCATGATGGTGTTACGCTCCTTCAAAGCAGGGACAGGAACCGACTCCGCGCTCCCTGGTGTCTGCATGACGCAATCCTCTTGGCACATGTTTGCTAAACTCAACAGGAAAAGGGCTGTGAATCTTGGGGGTGGTGGAGGCTCCCTATATAAACGCGGGCATCTTCCAAATCCTGGCCTGACACCAGCCTTGGACCAACAGTCAGGGGACCTTGGAACTGGTCCAGCATTCAGCTGGACCCTGAGGCTAAGTCCAGAAGCGGGGCTGTCAGGGCAGCCTTGTCATCGGAAAGGCACCCAGCCCACGGCTGCCCGAAGCTGGGCTGAGAATTAAGGCGCAGACCTGAACAGGCCGCCTCCAACCTCCACTCCACTCCACACGGCTCCCGGGAACTGGGGGCCACCAGGTGGCAGCTGCCCACCTCCTGCAATTCCATGTTCTCCCCTCTGAAAAGGTCAACAGCGTGGGCCGCCCCCGCTTCCTTGCGACGGACCCTGTGGGGGTGACACCAGCAGCTTCTCGCCCAGATGGACCTCTGCATTCTCGGCCAGAGAGTTCTTCATCCGCAGACACTTTTAGGAGCTCATGGATGTGAGCACATGAAACGACTTCACGTGTCAGGTACGGGGAGTCGTCGCAGCCCTCCTGAGAGAGGCCGTGCTTCCTGCCCTGCTCACCCTGACCTCCAGAGACAGGTCAGGAAGTCTTCATTCCAGCATTCCAGGGGGGATGGTCTGGTGACATTACAATCATATTTGCATGGATTCCAGAATTCCACAGTTTGAGGCCATAGAGAAAAGCTTGTTGGAGGCTGAGGATTCGCCTCAGTCCCTGCGACGCAGATCTGTGAAATGCTACTGTACCCGGCCCGGCATCCCATCACCACGACAACTGCTGCCCACCTGTGCTTGAAGGAAGCACAGAATTTGGAAAACAACCCTTCTGCCTGGACTCCTGCCTCTCTGGACTAGCACCAAGTTCAGATGATCGAGGCCCCCACCTATGGCCTACATGTCACCCAGACACGTCCAGGGCCAGCCGACACCCACCAGCTGGTTTGGGCAGATGCTCTAAGCACGGTGAAGACTGCCTTCCAGACCTGGCCCTTTGGCTGGACTTCCTGAGCACCAGAGAGACGAGGAGAGAAAATGGCTGTTTAGCATCCTCAAGAGATAGGGATGCCAAGAGAAAGATGGAGAGAGACAAGACAGATTCCTGTCCCCACCTCCTCTCCCAGCCTCTTCTCAGCGATGCTGGGCAGGGCTGGGCAGAGCTGCACAACTATAGGCCAGCAACTCCACAGCACCCCCCAGGACTGACAGCTCCAGTCCTCCAGGACAGCCTGAACTGCAAACAACCCAAGGGTGCCTCACTGAAGAACACATCAACAAACTGTGGTACATCCATACAGTGGATGAGTCCTTGGCAAAAACAAGGAAGTACGTTCTGCCTGATCTCGGGCTAGGAGCGTGACTGACACAGCGACATGCTGGGCACTGGGGACCTTTAGCAGGTAATGAAAGGGTTCCCCAGCTGCGTTGTTAGGATGTTTGCAAAACCCTGCAGATTTACTAAAAATCACTGACTTATAAACTTAGGTTGAATTTTATGATATGTAAATCATACTTCAATGAAGTAGTTTTTTAAAAAACTTTAAAAAAGGAACTACTGATACAAACAAGAAAGTGATACAAGTACCAATATAATGTGGAACCCAAAAAAAAGGCCATTTCAAAAGAGTACATACACTGTACTATTCAATTTTGTAAGAAATTCTAGAGGCAAAACTATAGCAATAAAGATTAAAACAGTAGTTGCTTTATTGAGGTGGGGTGGTGGGAAGGGAGACAAAACATCCATCTGAGTACTAGAAAATTTCTACATCATGATCTTAGTAATGGTTACACGTGTGTATCCACTCATAAAAATATGTTGGGCTTGCCATTGAGATTAATGCATATTTTATATACACATAATAAACATAAATAACACACACAACATTAAAAGTTTGTTTTTTAAAAACAGCAAAGCCCACTGATGCTCAAACTGTAATTGGCAATTGAGTAGAAGTGAGGGCAGTTCACTGGGAGCTGAGAGAGAAGAGTCCACTCAGTGAGCTCCTACTCAACCCTCAAGATCCATTTCAAATTGCCCCCATTCAACAAAGCCCTCTCTCACTTGTTCCAGGTGTAACTAGCTGCTCATATTGTTGAACATCCCTTCACAAGTGGATATCCTTCACACTGAGAGTTGAGGAGTGCAGGGAACTGTTGCACCAAGATTTGGTTGGTATGTGCTTATTAAACACCCACTGATTGCCTCACACACACAGCCACCCCCCGACAGCCCCAACTAGATGCCATCTCAGCAAAAGATACTAACGCCCATCCCCAAAACAGGATGTCTGTTCTCAGGCAACAGGACCCAGATGTGAGACTTATCGAAAAAGATGATTTTCAGTATCTTCAGCTCAATCCTCCTTGTTTTACACCAATCACAGCAGAAAAGGTTCAGGGGAGCCCAGAACAAACTCGATTTCCAGTGTCCAGTTCACAGGGCTCCCTTCCTCCCCACTTCAAGTCACCTCTGCCTACACTGTCCCTGCCCAGCGGAGGGGTGGAGCAGACCATGTGGGCTCCCAGGAAATATTCTACCAGGTGTAATGTTTAATTAAACTCGACTGCCTGGTCACCCCTTTCAAGACTGCACCCTGCCCACTTGGAATGAGAGGGGGAACCCACCACCCCACCCCATTACCTCTCTGTCCAGGCCTCCCAGCTCTCTCTGAGTCACCCCCTAACCATGGAATCTCTAGAAATCCAAGCCTGAAAAGGAAGCTGCTAAACTTCCCTGCCAGGGTCTATATGAGTGAAGAGAGCCCAGAGATGGAACTCGGTCCAGTTCTGCAGAGTCCATATATGAAAAGAAAGAGGCTGGAAGTACACCTCCACAAAAAGCAGCTTTCTTTGGATGTGTGGTGCATGAATGGGTTACCAGGAGGAGACTGTGGGTGAAGTTTTTCCTTTAAATATGTTTGTGCTTTCTAAGTTTCCACAATGGACAGACTCCTCGGGAAGATAAAGACACTTCATCCGTGGCGGGAGACAC